>NW_009718748.1:0-21695 GCF_000703405.1 Apaloderma vittatum | reverse complement strand
GAGCCCATCTAAACCTGGAAGGAGCAGGCACCTCGCAGTCCTACAAGCACCGGACAGAGGTAATTTTGCAGTGAGCACCTGTGGTGTGTTCAGTGGGTCATCCCGCAGGTGCGGGCATCTCAGAGGCATTTGTAACCAGCGTACCTGGACAGACACATGTATCATGGCCATTTAGGCTATGACAGTATTGATACATGCATCTCTGCTCCATCCCAAAGCTTCAGGATGAAGATGAAGGGCAGCCAGAAGATTTTAGGCTCTGTGAGCAGGCCCTGTACTTTGCTCCCGTGGAAGCTCCTGCTAGGCTGCTGCTCCAGAAGGTTTGCGGCGAGGCAGGCAAAGTGCCTGCCTGCTTCCACGCTGACAGTGGGCACGTGCGTCACGGGGATGAGGATTTTAGGCAGGTTGAAACAAACTGAAAAAGAAAATGTTTTTAAATCAGAGACGGAACAAGGCCAGACACAAACACACAGGTCCATCAAAACAGCAGCAGCATAAAGATTAAAAAAACCCCATAGTAATGGCTTTGCTGTTCAGTTGTGTGCAGAGCAATTAGTGCCTGTGATTAATTCATTAAAACATTGTTAAAACTCCAAGTGACATCAGGCTCAGTATGAGCATTTCAACTGTCATTTTAAATGTCACATTTGCAAACAGCAGTCAGCTACTCTTCTAGGTTTTCTAAAATCTTACCCCCTAAAACCTGCCTTGACAGGTTAGAGCCTCCCAGCTATAGCCCATGCTCCAGCCTTGAAGGAGGGGAGGAAGCAGAAACGATCATTTGAATGTGTATAGTTTTAATTTTCATTTTTCCCTAGCTTTCCATTGGGCAAATGATTGACTTGACTCTTCCAGAGGCCAAGTCACAGCTAGAAGTAACAGTCCTTATTTGCCACTGTATTTCCTGTAGGAGATGGTGATATTTATAGCAATTTTCTCAGTCCCTTGCCTGAGCTGACTCGTTATTGCTAAGATGCTGACAGAGCAGGAGCAGAAGGCAACTACTCCAGCTGAGATTTTTGAAACAAATTACCTGTGGACAGTCACCATCCCACAACAGTGTGAGTCAGAGGAAATTACTGTTTATAGTTTACAGAACGCATGTGACACGGAGCATGTTTGAAAGCAAAGTGCCTGCCTTGAATAGCTTAGATTTAAAGTAGCTGAGGAAGCAGAGGAGGAGGGAGGGGAAGCAAAAGCAAATCTTGCCAATTCATGGCATGGTGCCTGGTAATAGGTGACCGAGCAGGAAAGAAATCCCTGGCTCCATTATCAACATCGCACCAGCTCTCAGGTGCTGGTGACTTGTTTCCTGGAGATGTCTCAAAACACAACCAAAGCCATTTTAGAAGAGAACTTAGCTCCTGCTGCGATTGCAGACGGGACCTCGTATTTTGGGTTTATGACTAACGTTTGAAAAGCCCAAACAAATGAGCCCTAAGATGTCAAGCGTTTCTCCAAAAAGACTGACACATTGCACACGTGGCAGGTACCGTGCGCAGATGGTACAGTCAGATGGGCCCTGGCATCCCCCAACACGGAGCTGATGTGAGGAAGGGAAGAAGTATCCCTGAGCGTTCATTCGTCAAGTTGGAGCGTCTTCTTAGGTAGGATAAAGGATGTAAAGGAGAGTAAACAGAAAATGGCACAAAGCAGCGACCAAGTCAAAAAGCTACCATCGGAAGGGTGTGTGTGTAGAGGAAGGGAGGGAGAGGAATAATTCTAATTAGGTCACAAGGACCAAAAGACAAGTAACAGGACAAGCTTATCTAATACCTGGGCTGTCAGTACACAAATGCCAGGACGGAGGATAAACGAATAATTAAAGAGTTTTTACACAGCTAATTATGATGACAGAGGATTTGTGAAATAAAAATCACTTGGCTAAAATTTTGTTAATAAAAAGCCAAAGAACAATCGAAGGGGAAAGCACTTGGAGCTGTGCCACAAGAGCTACAACAAAAACAAAGGAACAATGTTTTGAAACGAATTATCTGTTGGAAAAGGAGCACAGTAGGAAACAAACAGTCCGAGTTCTTGCAATAGTTTACGTAAGTTATGGGAATGGCTTTAAGTCAACCATGATTACTAGGATGAATCTGGTTAAGACCAAAAACATGCATGGAAGCCAATCATGAAGCAAGCTTGTCATTCTGGAGCAAGGAAAGAGTAAACACCAAAATAAAGGTGTTCCTGCATATTTCAACAAATTCAGAGCTATTGGAAAGCTTCCTGTCAGGATAATCCTCAGAAATAACATAAAAATTTTGGAATATAAAAGACTAAATAAACACAAAGTAGATCAAAATGCTTGACCAGAGAACATTCAGCAGCTTCTTTGCTTCAGCTGACAAAAAGAGCAAACCACGATCAGACACTCCTGACAGACAGGAGCATGAACAAATGCTGATCCAAGAACATCTCCCTCAACTACACAGGCTCTGCTCTACTAATTAAAACAAAAGCATATTCAAAGACCAGCAGATAATTTGAAAAAGAAAACCAATCAAACAACAAACTTAAAGGAGATTTGTACATTTTTTTCTTGTGCTGGAGAACGACAAAACAATGTGGACAGGAAAATCAGGAAAGAAACAAGACTCTGGAGGTCTGTCAGATATGGGGCGAAAAAAAAAATCTAACAAATTAATTTACTGAGCTTTTCTAACCCTGTGAGCATATGCATTGAGATGTATATCAAAACTAACAGGAAATACAGTCTAATGTCAGTGGGAAGAAATAATCTATGAAAAACAGAAGCACATAAACAAAACAACTGATATATTTGAAAGCTTATTTTACCCACAGGAAGGAAAATGACATTTTTTCATATTGCAGTCAGAGTAAGCAGTAACACTAGAAGTTAGGACAAAAATTTGTAAGCTGACTAACCACAGATTGAGTCATACATCACACCTCATGACAAACCCACAAGTAATTTATCCAGTATTTACAGACATTTTGATTTTGTAAAGCAAATGTAAACTTTGATAAATTCTTGAATTTAGAGTATTTTCGATTAACACTGAAAACTAAAGAGTGATTTTGCAGTGCTCTTCCCACTCCCACCCCCCATTTGGCTATCATCTATTCTGCAATAACGTGGCTAGAAAGCTCTGTGATACATATCTTAATTTATTCCCATTTTACAAAGACAGCAAACCACAGTTGTCCCTGTAGCTGCAATTCTAAGCAGCAATGTTTATTTGGACTGTATTTCTAAAAACAACTTTAAACATCAAACATTAATGCTTCTGTTACAGATGTCATCCCACAACGGAGCAAGCAGCAAGATGGAAATTTAAGACATACAGTATACTTTTTTTCTACATTAAAGATAAGAGATTATACAGTTAAGCTGATGGAAACTCATAGGACCAATCAGCCTACCACAAAAAAAGAAGTTCCTGAGAATTTTAGGATTGCAGTAAAGACTCTCATTTTAAAAAAGACCAAGAGACCAGATCTTCAGACAGCAGCTTCAAACCTCTGCGTGAAAGCCCTGCCGGTATGGGGCTCACTTCTAAAGTGTTCACAAGAGGCAGCTATGAAAAAGCAATCCCTTTTCCATGAGGATTAAGTTTATAACCACAGCTGCCTGCACCTACTGGAATTCCTGCCCCCTATCCCCCCCATCCAAAGGGCAACAAAAAGATTTGCATTCCACTGATTGACGTTTACATGTTCCAACATAAGACAAAAGTAAAGCTGTGTGAATGATTTTGGAAAGAACGTTTTATCCTGTTAGTAAACAAAAGCTCAGCACCATGTAGATCAAAGAATTTGCAACTAAATATTTTGTTTAGCTGTTAAACATAGAAATCAAAGTCCCCCAAAAAACAATAATCAAGCAGTAAATACTTGAACATAACATCGAAGAAATACTCAAAGAACATAGCTGATGTTGTACTGTAACATTTTACTTCATTTAAGTACAGCAAATTTCACCCGTCCTATGATTTATAAAGTACGCAAAATATGTACAGAAAGGAAACCAAACCCCATCAAAAGATGATCATACATGTGTATATGTACATACACACACACAAAATGTGCAAATTTCTTTTAATGCAAGTTAAACAAAGCATATGCAGGACAGAGTTGTACAATGACAATGGAACACAGAGTATTCTAGGTATCCTAAGGATGTTTCGTATCTACAGCCAGTGCAAACTTACAAGGCACAAACTCAACGCCGACACTGTAGTGTTGTAAGTTACATTCAGGCACATCTCAATTGGTAGTTCTTCAGAAAAAGATCAATGGAAGTGCTACTCCTGTACTAAAGTGCCGGCCTTCTCTCAAAGTTGAAGCACTAAACTGATGCACCCTACACGCAACAGTTACCAGTAGGGTTCCGAGTCAATTAATCACCCGAAAGTCTGTGGCTAAAAACATCTGTTATATTTTTTCCCAAAATACCTCCCATACATTCGCCAAAGACTACTTATACCTTGCCAGCCTTGGCATGTGGAATCTTGCAGGATGTTGCTAATGCTTTTTTCTAGCTTTAGTCCAACTCCTGCAGAAACTAAATCCAGATTTAAAAACAAACAAAGGAGACACATACAAAACCACAGCCAGCAACACACCTTCTGAGATACTTGCATTCAACAAACTTCTGCTAAATTGCATAGTGACAGTGTGTACCAGCTAGTAAAGAGTTAAAAACAAAAGCTTGCTGTTTAAGGCAAAATTTTAGCATGGCAGAAAAAGCCAAATACCAGTTCCGTCAGTATTTAAACAAAGTACTGGCCCTTGTAGTCTTGTCCTCACAGTGTTTTCTTTCTTTAATAGCAAATCCACACTTGCAGTATGCTTGATTAGCAAATTTTGTTGCATTTTTCTAAAGGAAATGAGAGCAATTAATGTGTCAATTGATTGACTGATAGTGAAAACACCTGCCAAATATGTTTTCTTCCACCCCTCAGAAAAGGGCTTTTTGAGCCTACTGGAAATTTAAAATTCACTTGTACTCAGGTCTAATAGTATCTAAAATTGAACTGATCAATTAAAACTTTTCTATTATTTAACAGACATTACCACATCACTTTGCTGTCTCACCCTAAAATTGCATTTTCATATCCTTTTTCAATAGAAGACATTTAATAGACATCTGAGGAAAACAATACAATATAAAAGCTTAAGGGTCTTTGCAAAGGTATCTTCTAATCCTTCTGCAAAGTAAGAAAGGAGTTATTTTATCGGCATTTTTTGAAGTGCCATCGATAAAAGACACAAGAATACTTAAGAAAGCAAAAAAAAAAAAAAGTTCTAATGTTCCACATGTATCTTTGGTTTAGCCTTCCTGACCAAAGTCTTCTGTAAACTTCTTCAACTTCTCCAGGTCCTGTTCATTAACTGTCGGTTTTGTGCTAGCTAACGACCTGAGCATATCGGCCTGTCAAAAAAAAATAAAATAAATCAGAAACAAGTATAGCACCACTGCTAACAATTTTGTTGCCAAGACAAATATGCATTAAAAAGCCCATTAAAACAGGATGACGAGAGGAGATCCTGCTTACACAAAACTAAGCCTAAATACTTCTGCACCGAGGCAGCTTTTTTAAACCTGTGAAGGGAGACAACTGTCAGTTTTTTAATAACAAAACCACAAGGTACAGGTTTAAGTCACTCATCCATTCAAGTTTTTTTATCTCTTCTTACTGAAAAGAACTGAAGTTCCTTTTCTTTTAATCCATCTTTAACTACAGCAGTTTAAAGTGGAAAATAATCAGATGTTCTCATGTACTCTTCGTAGTCCAACAATACAGGACAGTCATTTGTGATTCATCTCTGGCAAAGTTTTACTGCTCATGATGGGTAATTTCTGTCTCTTCATTTTCTTAGATAAATATTTAAATTCTAGAAAACAGAGTTCATAAAAATCACAAGGCTATGAAGCTGGGAGCAGTCATTTAAACACCCCTGAACAAAAAGGGGCAAGAAAACTAATCAAGTCCTAGCCAAAGGCCTAGCACCTCACATTACTATAAAATTATGGGTAAAACCAGAAGTTAGTGCCATGAATTCCTAGATTTGAGCTTTGTCTCATCAGACTAGAGATACTTTATTAATAAAGTATTAAAGCCTGACCTTTTTAAGGACAATAACTCCACTTAGACACTAAAACAACCACCTATGCAACTACAGTGCATCAGAGCCCTGGTACCATTAGGAGCGCACAAGAAATCGTTATGTTTAATTCCAGGAAGATCTAATTAAAAATCCACTTAAGACCATGCAGGCACCTCAGGGCACAAATATGCACAAAAAATTCTTTTCTGACATATAGTGATGGCTGTATTTAAAAACCAGTATCTACTGTTTTAGAGGTTTGTGACACCCACAAAATACACTGATTTCTTTCGTTCATTACAGGACGTTCATTACAGCATACAAAAAATGACAGCATTGTAGATTATTCCAGGAAGATCTAATTAAAAATCCACTTAAGACCATGCAGGCACCTCAGGGCACAAATATGCACAAAAAATTCTTTTCTGACATATAGTGATGGCTGTATTTAAAAACCAGTATCTACTGTTTTAGAGGTTTGTGACACCCACAAAATACACCGATTTCTTTCGTTCATTACAGCATACAAAAAATGACAGCGTTGTAGATTTGTTATCAAGTCCTTCCCTCAAATACTGTACTTAAAATTCAGAATCTTCTTTTGTTCCTCTTGGGGAAAAATCACAGTATCAGTGTCCAGCATTTTTTTTTTTTTTTGAAACAGTTACTAAAAACGATGCTACAGAGTGAAGAGAAGGAAGCACATCGTGAGACAGGCATCCCAAAGGTTTTGCTTGAATAAAAGACAAGTGAAAGAACAGCAAAAGAGCCAGATGCTGTCTGTGGATGAAAGGACGGTAGCTGCGTGCCAGCAGATGACAACATTAAGAAAGAAATGCTTATCAGGGATGGAGAGCTGGCTTTTCACAAGCATGCTGTACTGTAGCGCCGTATGTTGGGAGTTCAAGTGTTACCTGGCACATCCAGCATTTCTGAAAGCAAACAACTCATCCCATTGCCTTGCATAACCGTATGGAAAAAAAAGGGTCTTTACCTTAAAGTCTTTTCAGAGTTCTGCACAGCAAGAAAGAAATGCTACAAAAGAACACCTACCATGGAAACTTGAGGCTCCAGCAATTTATCGCCTGGAACGTCCATCCATGTCATTTCTATGGCTTCAGGATCACCTGGAGAGCAAGGGGTCAACAAATCTACCATAACATTTGGATTAGACACTGATGGTCCTTTTACCTAAAAAAAAAAAAAAGAAAACATTCCATTTATAGCAGTTAATTCTGAAGACAAAAATCCAGAAGCTGAATAGTGTCTTTAGAGCAAAAATATTCCTTGGTTTTATGCAGATGCCTCACCCATTGGGAAGGCTTGTCCCGTGAAAACAGAAATTGTGTAAGTGCATTGTTCACTTCGGAAACATACAGCTGTAGCCAGGTCAAGCCCCAGGAGCTGCTTCCTCCTAAGGTTGAGGATTTCTTTGGAAAACTAACATGGCAGGAAATTTAGCTGGAGAAGACCACCCTCCGTAGTCCCGGATCACTTTGGGAGTTCCTTCATCATCGGTTCACAGCTTTCTAAAAACCTCTCAATAATTACCCCTGAGTGTCCCTTGAGTTAGGAAGCCACAGTGGCTTTTCAGTCTTTGACACACCCAACCACAGAGTCCCAGAACCTTTTCCAACACCACCCCAGCAGCACTCGACAGAAGACAGGGCCATCTAGTGGGAGAACAGACATTGTCCTTATTGTTTGGTTTTTTTTTTTGTCCCAGACACACACACACAAGCCAAAAAAAAGCAGCACCAGGGACCTGCTCCCTTTCTGCAACTCCTTATCTGGGACCCATTCCTTCGCCATTACCTGAAGCATCACACACCTTCAGAAAGTCAAAATGTATGCAAAGACTTAAAGACAATACACTAACTGCCTATTTTTAACAGCAGGGAAGGGAATTTAAAGCACGAAGCCAGAGAGCACCCATCATAATATTCAAAATGCACTCTGGCAAAGCTGCATTATCACAGAACAAGGAATTGCTTACAATGAATTAGTAATAACTGAGGAAAGCACAGTTTAGCTGGGGCAAGTTGTTATGCAAATAATTAATAAAGCTAAGATTTTGCTTATAAAACCAGGAAATATAAAAATAGGATTGTAAAAATAGGCATTCACCTATAAAAATAGTAAACTGCATCCAATTAAAGTACTAACAATACAAGTGGAATCAGCTCAGCTTATATTAGAGCCCTCAAAGTACTGCAGTTGTGGGGTTTTTTCCTTTCTTTTTGGGGGCCAAAAGGAGGTGAGGATTCATTTTGGGTCACTCTGCAAACTGTGACAACTGAGGTTATCTCAAGTGCTCCATGGTAGCCTGAGACAAGGCTCAGATTCTTCCAAATTTTAATGAGGGGCTAAAAGGTAACAGCTCTTTAGCCAGAAATGTCATTGTCACTTAAAGTTACCAGTGAATAAATACTTCAGGCATTACTGCTTAAGGGAAGGAAGTAACTAGAAAATCCTTGATACATCAAAGCAGCTGCTTCTTTTAAAACAGTTTATATCACAGTGTTATTGCCGAGCTGTCGCCCAGAAGAAACTTATAAAAATCAGTGTTTCAAAACACTAATTTTTAAACTCAAAAAACCTTTAATTCCCTGCTGCCCTCTCCCCCCTGAAAAATGACAAGCTCTGGGTGTATTTTAATAACCAGAGTTGAACAAGCTTTTCTCAATGCAGACTTTGGAAACTTACACAGCCCTCTCATATTCTGAACCTTACTGGATTCAAGCGTTCCTTTCTCTTCCAATCTTAAGCTGAACGTGTTACTTGGAAGAAACTACATGGAGAAAAAGAGCCTGTCTTCAATTCAAAATAACTGTAGCTCTTCAGTGTAGGGCCCTTAATCCTGCCTGAGTTACCAGTAAAAAAATAAATTGTAATTGTAACTGAAATGACAGAAGTGCTCCCAACACAAGTCACATGCTACAGCTTAGGATCTAAAATTTTTCATACCTGCCCCAACCCCACATCTGCTCTTTAAAGGAGCAACAAATAGAAGCTTCCTTTACAGCAGCAAAAACCTCTGCAGAATACCTTGATCCACCTTCACCCAAGATATATTACTTTCAACAAAATCAAAGTTTGCATTGAAAATGTAAACAAAAAAATACTTTTAGTCTGGGTCTACTCTTAACAAAGATACTACACAGGAAAAATATAACTTTATATGTAACAATATGCATTACATTTATTTGGAACTCTGTTTATAACCATTTATAACATTATCACACTTTTTTTTCCTCCACTGAAGAGCTTAATAGTTTATAGAGAACAACTAATTTGATTGAACAAGACCTGTACGTGCAAATTCTCTGGGGAAAAAAACAATCCCAGATCTATTGGACTTGCTAAAGAACTCTAGTTGGTTCTCAGCCAGATAAAGTTTCTGACATCTAAACATTTATAACAAATGTTTCATAAGCCAGTACCTGGGACACAGAGGTAACTGTAACATGAGCCAAGCAATATAGTTTCAACCGTGTATTTAGAGTGCACCTAAGTAAGTGTAAACTAGTTTTCACTTTACAGGAGCATCCACAGGATCCTCTATGTTGTCCAAACAACAAAACCCAGCCCCCATATCCTTACTGCTATAACAAGAAACGCTGACTCAATGTTTTTACCAGAACTTTACAAGAACCTTAATTTTTCAGTTAGAAAAATAGGCCAAATAAGCAGAATGTGCATAATTACAATCCATCTGTTCCCATGTGGCTGAGGGATACATTTATTTAAATATGCTAGAAAAATGTGAAGAACTGTGTAACTTGATCCAGAAGAAGAGCACCTCCAGAACATTCCCACTTAGGTCAAGCTTCCAACTGAATGCTTTTAACACTACCTAGAGACATCAGGGGTTACCAGAGCTTGGATCTCACAGCACGAATACCCAGAAACTAGCTCTGCCAGACTTATGGCAGGACTAGGGGCTGGGATGGGGAAGGAAAAAGAGGAATACCCAAGCTGCCCCCTGGTTGATAAAAAGGACGTTCATAAGAGTGCAGTATTACCCAAAACCAAATTCAGTTTACTTGCAAGGAACTTCTGAATTAAGACAGTTTTTGGAGATGAAATAACTCAAGGAGTTTTTGATTTCTGCTTACTTTTTTAAAGTGAGTAGCTGATTGCACTTTCCTAACAGGCTGCATCAGTGCATCACGTACAATGATGCTTATATCTGCACCAGAATAGCCGTCGGTTTTCTTTCCGAGCTCTCGATAATCGGATTCTGTCAGGACGTTTGGAGTTGACCCAAGGTGAAGTTTGAACATCGCAGCCCTAGCATGGTCTTCAGGTAAAGGAATATAAATGCGCTTCTCAAACCTGGTTTAAAACAGAAAAAAAACAAAATGTTCCACAGATGCTCGCTCACGCAGGTGCACAGCAGAAAGAAGCTTATGCAAAATACAGCTTGTTCCTAACAACATTAGAAAGAAGCAGCTTCCATACTATAAAACTTAAAAAAAGTCTGTTCTCATAAATAATACTGTAGCTAGCATGAGCAAACTTCCAGAATATAACAACTACTTCTTTTTGATGACAAAGTTCACCTCTTCAGATTGATGTTTTTCCAGATTCTCTCAAGTAGAATCTGTATTTTAAAAGAAAAAATTGAGGGGAGAAAGTCATTAAGAGTTGAACAGTTTTCACATTCAAAGAAAGAACTGCCCGATAAGCTGACACAGACACTTTCTACAGCCTCTTGAACTCCTGTTTTCAATACAATTGTCAATAGAAAATGTTGATAACTGCAGTTCTTCCTTTGAAGCGGCATCTGTGCTCACAGATGCCTTCCACCTCCCACCAACAAAATACAAGTGACTCCAATTTCTGTAGAACACATGAAAAAGTGGGCCAAATCCATAAAAAATTAATTTCATTACTCTCATTGTTGTGCAAGTTCCTTTAAGTCTTACGGACAAGAGTTAGAGAGCTACTCTTTTGCTCTGCAGAGAATCATAGAATGGTTTGGGTTGGGGGGGGCCTTTAAAGGTCATCGAACCAATCCCTCCTTGCCAGGGGCATGGACACTGCCACCAGATGATGTTGCTCAAAGCCCCATCCAGCCTGGCCATGTCTGTCTCATATTGTGTATCCCAAAGCTGGAATTTTAAGAATGACTTGAAATTTTAAGCAACACTTGCACCTCTACATCTGTCTCACACAAAACTATCGTCATACAGGTTAGGAGCAACCTCTGGAGGTCACCTGGTCCAACCCCCAATCAAAGTACGGCAAAGCTTGAATTAAGCACATAAATAAAAGTCAGTGACAGTCATGAAAAAGTAATGTTTCTTTAGCTTACAAAAATGACCATTATCCAAGCTGTGCCTTCATATATGAAAATCATATTTGCCACACAGCTGTATTTGTCCTCTGCTGCTCTGCAGCTCAAAGAAAGATCCAGCTCATCAGATACAGGTATGGAAGCCCGTTACCTACAAACAGCAGCTAAAACATGCACTGAACGGTCACAGATTATGCCTGATTAGTAGAAAATCATGGGTGTTTCTGTGTAACACAGGGCTACAACTCCATGGAAGGACTCAAGCTACTCAACAGTTTAAAAGCTGAAGAGGAAGGCTCTACTCCCTCTTACCACAAGGAAACAAAATAGTTTTCTGTTTGCTCAAGCACAATCATCTAAACTACAGGGCCAATATAAGAATGAGCAACCTACCTCCTTGAAGGGGCAAGAGGCTATTCCTTTGGCTCAGTCCATCTCATGGAGCTGAGCTGTGGAACATTAATCACACATCCAAACATGAGCTGGATGGCTACCTCGAGTAGTCTCAGACTGAACCCTCACAATAGTGGTGAATTTCATACCATGAAAAAAATGCCATCCTACCGTCTCCTGATAGCAGAATCCAAAACCCAGGGTATGTTCGTTGCTCCTAAGACCAAGATTCCTTCGTTGTCAACACCAACACCTGTATCAGGGCAGAAATCATTTCACCGCTTAGATAATCAACAGAGACTGTTTTAAAATGTCATCAGAATTTAACAGGGTGGAACTGCAGATCTTTTTGGTGTTCTCATGCAAGCTACGCTTAAAATATGTATCTTAATTCCTTTGACTAACTCTGAAAACCGAGTAAATTACCTTGCATCTGGACTAGAAATTCTGTTTTTATCCGTCTAGCAGCCTCACTTTCATTTTCACTTCTTGACCCGCAGAGGGAATCTATCTCATCAATGAAAATAATAGAAGGTTTGTTCTCTCTGGCAAGCTGGAACAAGTTTTTCACTAATCTTAAAAAAGGAAACAGCTTCAGTTATCTTAATGATTACACTAGCAAAATCATAAAATTTAAGATTATGATACAGTCATTTCCTTTAGAGAAAGATAAAAAAGTGTTAATATAAAGCTATTCAAAGGCACAATATTCTTCCATCTCAAAGAATTAGTATTATCCTGAGGGAGACAACCCAGCATAAAGGGAGGCGAAACATTTTAGAATACTCCAGGCATAGTTTTACAAGAAAAAGCTCATTTTCAGTTTACATTTCTACAAGACAGCCCAGGCTAAACAAAGTCACCACTCTACACAGATTCAAAAGAACATGGCATTCTCTTATTTAACATTTGCAACCTAATCAGACTAACTAAAGATTTCGTATGATATAACATGTACATTTACTTTATACAACTTTAATAAATACTTTTTATATGATAGGAAAAGTTGATTTGCCAAAAATATCTAGCCATGTCTTAAAAAATAACATATTTTACAAAGTTAAAAAGGAAAATAAATAAAACATGCTGGGAAATTCTTCACATTACCAGCACTAAATCTCCAGCAATAGTCTCAAAAGAAGTCAAACAGAATAAAAGGTCAAGCTGGATTCCAGCTTTATATTCATTTTGCAACAGGAAAGCGGCTCAAGGTTTCCAGCTTTTACAGAAAAATCACAGGTCAAACACTTTACCTAATAGCCTTTCTTCTTCATCCTATCAACTTTAACTAGTGCTGCTCCATTGTCCCACACTTCAAACTATTAAAACACAGTTTTGACAAGTATTTTCATCATCACATTAAAGTCCTTCCTGTACAACAAATGCAGAGTTGGTTCTTTTTTTTTTAAATTGAGGAAATCCTCCTTGGAAGCCTAGACAAAATCCTGCAGTTCTAGACTGCAGCCAACATGGCACTTCAGCCTTTGTTTGTTAATGTGATACGTAAAGACAAGAGTTAGCATGCAAAACCATAAAATCTTTTTTTCATGGTTGCTTCTCTCCTTCACCCTATTTTTCCAAGTCTGTTATGTCTTCCAGATGTTGTCTGAAATGAGGATAAAGAAAAAACACCTCTGTATGGGCAGAGAAAGGCCACACACTAACAGCACAGCTGCTGAGACAGATGAGTGGGGAGAGGCAGAGTACCCCAACGCTTCAGACTGATGCAGTGTGCAATCCCAGCTGAGTTCAGAAGGGCCATGACCTTCATCGTGCTCCCAAAATGTTAAGACTTTCTTGAGCACTGAAGAGAAAGAAGTCCAGCTGCAGCAGCACAAAAAACCAGCACATGGTCGTATCTTCACACACTACTGCAGCATGAAGCATAGAAACACCTGAAGTTTGATTTTAGAAAGACATGACCCCTCCCTCAGATATAATTTCTTTACAGAAACTTATATAGCTTCATATCAATTTCTTCTTGCCAATGTTTTCCTGGACCTCTGGCAACTCCAACTTACTTTTCACTTTCACCTAACCACTTTGAGACAAGGTCAGAGGAAGATACTGAGAAGAAGGTGGAATTGTTTGCTTCTGTCGCCACAGCTTTTGCCAAGTAAGATTTGCCTGTTCCTGGTGGTCCAAAGAGGAGAATCCCTCTCCAGGGTGTTCTCTTTCCTGCAAGAGAGAAGCCAGCAATCTTTACTACACCACAGAAAGACTGAACCTATTCTTCCACTAAAGTCCCTCTAATTTATTCAGAGGTTTTTCCATATCTACCCATGAAAACTCGTGTCAGATGGATCACAATCTCCTTGCTAAGAGCTCAGCTTGAGTCTCTGACACATTGACATAACATTCTTCTCAGACCCCAGTACCAGTATTGACTGGCCAATGGCAAATAAATGCTGTAATTCTGACCTGTAAAGAGGTGTGGAAATTTAATGGGCAGTATCACGGCTTCTTTAAGTGCTTCTTTGGCACCTTCGAGGCCAGCAACATCACTCCATTTGACATTTGGTCGCTCCATAACAATTGCTCCTATAAGAAAAGATTATATAAATCAGTGATTTTCACAACTTCAATTAATTCTTTTTTTGGGGGGAAAAAAAAAAAAAAGTCTTAAGAAATCTATGTCCATACTGAATATAACCAAGGTATTTCTAAGTAGATATAAACACTGAATACTATTAGTCAAATGGATGTTATTTCTAGAGAAACTCGTCACATTGTTTTAGCACAATAAGCCACAAGATTGACATGACCAATTTCTGTCAACAATTTCAATTGCTAGCCATTTGGAATTTAGAGTCCAAAAGTAACATTGTATTGTTAAGGACGCTAAAAATTTTAGACACAGTTGACTGCAAACTGCCTTAGCTGGCAATTAATATATTGGAATTAATGCAACCACCCACTTCCAATGCATTAGATTCTTTTGCTAGGTTGATGACATCTCAGTTTTTCTTAAAGTAAACAGAACTGTGGGATCCATCACTGAAATCATTAGCGAAACAGGTAACAGATAGGAAGAGGAAATTATTTCAAAGTTGAAGTATCACAGTTATCTGCACCAGACATGCCATGGTAACTGAAATAACTGCACTGTAAGAGATTGGCTGTACCAGGATACAAACAGAACTGGAATCACAGGCTTTCTAATTTTGTAGGTGTAAATTAATAGCTGGAAGACTAAGCAACAGACTGCTAAATGCCTTTAAAATTCTAGATGAGAGTACACGACATTAGACCTACACCCAGTCTGAATGTTACCGATCACTTCTCCCACAATAAAAGTCAAGTTGCTGTTATAGTTAAAATCTTGATAAATACCCACAGATCTGGGAAAGCTCCACATGGCAAAGTCTGCTAGGAGTAACAAGGCAGCAAAATTAAGTGGAGGAAATTTCTGTGGTTGTTGTGGGAAGCAAAACTAAAACAAGTAATCTGAAGGCTGCCCAGAGTTTGTATTATTATCTCAGTAACAGACTCCTGTGCGAAGTTCAAAGGTACCAAGGATCTCACACCTCAGACTTTCAAGCAATCAAAGGTATAAGCAAGGACACTGATATTCTACAGAAAGCATCAAAGAAGTGGTGGGTGCAAGAAAGTATTTTGTGACAGACTCACATGGGAAAAAACCAAAGTAATTAGAGAAACAGAGACAGGATGAGCGTCCAATGCTTATCATTTTTCTGTCATTTTAAAATACAGCAAACTGCCCCATATAACTGTGTATATCATTAAACAAATGTGCAGAGAAGTAGAAAAAGCTTGGTGCAGTTTCCAAATATGATACAATAGCTCATGAAATTACACAGGCAGAAAGATCTCTGTTACACTGAAAAAACAGGAGAAGAACAATGCAAGTTCTTCAGATCCATAAGCACTTTCAGGCAGCGAAGCTCTGAACAGTTCTTCACTATTAAAGAGTAATAAATATCAAGCAAAGCCTCTTTTTCTTTTTTACTGTGTACAAAACTACTGGAAGCTGCTATACATTGCATCACTGACTGTATTCACTATTTGAGTTCAAAATCCCAAACTACTATGTTACTGAACTGGAAGAGCATCATCACTGCACATGAGAAAATGCTGCCTGTTATTACAAACTGGCAAGAATCCAGAACTCCTCCATTTGAGCAGAAGCTGTTTTGTAAAAATGGTCCTGCTTAACACAAAGCATTTGTACGACGTCTGTTATCTCAACCTCTAGGCAATACTCTCATGAACCTATGAGTAAAAAAACACTCATTCAGTCTAGCCAACAGCTACCTGGGATCTTGCAACTTCTCCCACTGGAAAATGCTATCCTGATAAATGGTATTAACATGAAGCAGAGTATAGGAGATAGGTTTCAATATATTCACTGTATAATTTCATGGCATGCAAATCCATACTTCCAGAAAGACAATGCCTTTGTATGCTAAGAGAACACACTAGCTGAGCCACTTAGAGGCAGTAACTTAATCCGTAACATTTAGGTGGCAAACCCATAGGATTGTTTTTGACTGACATAAGCCTTATTTAAAGAAAAAGAATGTTTCAAAATTACCTTGAAGTTGATTCTGCAGCTTCTTTTTTTCAGGATCCTCTGACTCCCCTTCCCCATCACTGTCATTCCTGAATTGGAAACAAGAAAAAATGTTGAAATAAAAGAAATTGCTGTCCTAAAGATAAACCAGAATGCAAAAAGCAGAAAAAACACCAGTCTGAGGAATGAAAGAAACCTTGAGAAGCTTTCAGATCTCTACAAGTTTACATCATTGCACTCCAGCTTTTCTAAACCACATTTTTTCTAATTCACCCACCTCGCCATTTCAACTTCTTATGGGTCTGAGCCCTCTTAACTCACTTCTACATGCTTTGAGCCACCATTCAGGAAACAAAAGCCATTGTGTTGAGCAATACAGAAACACTGAAATGGTTTATTTGTAGATGCTGGCACTTATGCCCTATCTGGAATTGCATCAGGAGAGTGTCAATTCCATCTACTACTATGAAAGTCTACACCTTGGTCTTGTCAGAGCAAAGGGAAACTGGGAGTTAAAGAAGGAAAAAAGAGAGACTAGATAGTTAACAACTGGAGCATAAGTCATGACAATAGATGCAAACCTCTGATACTACCAATTCCTTCCATTATAAACCAGCCGAACACAGTACAGCTCAAAAACCAAAACTTATAAGACAAGCAGACACAAAGGAGACTAAAAATCAGGTGAAGTTTCAAGACAGAACTGAGCAACTCTAGCTGTTCAGGCCTGCTAAAACAGGCAATCCCACCAGAAGGTATCATCTTGAATCCCTCCTACCCCTATAAAGGAAGCAGCAAATGCAAAAGAGGTCCTCCTTATTCAGGTGGCTCTGCTTGTTCAGCTGCCCGACCCAAAGTGAAAAATAAATCTAATAAAAGGAAACCAGTGGAGAGACTGAGCAGCAGCACGGGATCAGAGCGATTCAGTCCATCTTTCAGAACTTCACCCTACATAGAGCTTTGCACCTGTTATGAAGTGTGAGACAGATAAAAGTTGGGCCCCACTAATCATCAGTCTGAACTTATTTTTCTAGTTAGTAAGTATTTAAATGTAGAAAAATTATAAGGGTCATCCAGCTCATTGCCATTACATCCAATAATCATGTGTTAGTCTGAAACAGGTTTCACTCTTCAGTGAATTTCCTACGCGAACGTTTGCACATTCTAGTAAACAAGCACAGAAACGCTTGTGATGCTAATTCATGTTGTTGGGGATTTTTATTAGTCCACTGTATGTCAGCATTAGCAGTTATCTGAAGCATTTAAAAAGCACTAGTTAAAATCATCTTTGAAGAGTTGAATAAGCTGAGTTCAGGAAGTAGTTTGCTTTACCTTCTCAGAAAACATACCCTTTTCCATCAGCAGGACCAGACTCTTTAACTGGTTTTGGTGCAGTTTTTTCTTTCTTTTTCAGATATTCTTTCAGTTTTTCTGCTCTGTCCAAGTATTCTGTACATTTCACTCTAATACTCTGCTTTGCTTTATCACCCTGTGCTTCATCTAAGAGTTTGAAGAGAAACAATGCTCTGTTAGCAGCAACATACACATGCATCAATCAGAAAACAAGACTAAATCTGTCTTCATTATATCTTATCAGTATACCTCTCTCAGGGCTCACCATATAATTAAACACCTCAACTACTTATTTTTCCACTATACCACGGAAAGAAAGGACAGGAAGGATGTCATCACCTACCAGAAAACAAATATACACGTGAACATTGCTTTGGCTTAAAATTTAACGGCAAAAGATAAGGACAGTGGCACTGTGGCTTTCAGTCAGCCTTTCAAGCTGCTATACATTGTCTTAACTCCTTTTCTAAAACACCTCATCAAGAAGCTGCTTGTGCTAAGCAATTTTTATTTAGACGCACACTTTATTTTTCCATAGCCTGCTAATTTTAAAAGATGTTCACATCATGAGGAAAAAAAAACAATTACATAAAGCAACTGAAAAAGTTAGGGGTGGTTCAACAGCCACACTGTTCTCTTCATCACTACTACAGTATTTCAAATCAACAATCAAAAATTTGACTTGTTATGTTTATGTGTTAAGTTTCCAGAAGTACATCAGAATTGGTAAAAGCACAGAAAGTGATATTCTGATAAAGTTCATAAAATATAAATTCATAAGAAGTGACAAACACAGATTACCTCAAGCGATTATAAAGAAAACAGTGGTGCAGTTTTTTCCAAACCCCACTTATGTCAGGCAAGAAACCCTGGCCCACCCAGATTAGAGCTGTACCTACGTTAAGAAAGCCAACTCCTTGCATACAAACACTGGACATGACACAAAAGGTACACAGAAGTGTGAAAAGGCATAAAATAATGAGAATATGGAAACTGAAGAAAAATAACAACGTACAAATCCATCTCATACATTTTGTTGGCCGAGATGAACCGCAAGACTATGACATTACGGAGCAAAAAGTGCCAGCAGAAAGGTTGTAGAAAGGCAAGTGGCAGCAGTTGCCAGGCAAAAACCACTGCATAGATACAACAACAGCTTCTTGGTAACACGTGGTTTTCAGTACAACAGAAATACAGGGATTCCTGTACTTATTGTCACATTTTCTGGTGTAGTGGCCAGCTTGAAACATTGCTACAGAAGTCCAGAGGAGAGACAGCAAAACCCTGCCTTCCTGTCTTAAAAAACCCTAAAACAAAACACAAGTAAGAAATAGCTGATGACGACAGTAAAAATTTAAATACTGATGTCAACATAGGAGATTACTCTATGCAATTTGACTACTAAACTCTACTTAATCATCCAACACGTGACACTTACACTTAACGACATGAAGAAAATATTGCACAGCGTGTTGGTACAAGCGGAAGGCTTCCTCATAGTTTCCTGCTTTATCTTCTTGCGCTGCCTTGCTAGCAAGGTCTATCGCTTTCTGTAACACAAGCAAATAATTAAGCGCTGCATGAGAGCATTTTGCATGAGACACTTTAAACTGTTGTTCTGACTGGTTTGTGATCGCCAGTTTTTCTGTTCTTCAATATTTACCCCAAAAGTTGAAGACAATCCACTGCAAATCTTAGGTGGTGCTTTGTACATGACGGCATTTCTATCCTTTTACGAACAGTGATTATTAACAAATTGCTAACATCTATCAGCACCCAAAAAAGCATAAATGAGAAGAACAAGTTTTAGTGTAGTAAGTCAGAACTACTACTGGCTTGTTTATGCAGTTTTCCTTATCAGCCTCTTGCATTTCTTATGGAAAGATTCAGAAATCCATTCTAAGCAGGGTTGTTTGGTATTTATCACAGATCCAGACACTTTGAACTATGACTGATGACATGAGTAAACACTGTCAACAGCAGAGTGAATACAGGAAGGACAAGATTACCACACACTGAAACCAGCACTTTCTTCCAACCCTATAGCGGGAGACATCTTCAAAGACTGACTGTTTGGCTCCCCTAGAGGGATTTAGGTTCTTGATATCTAAGTGACAAATTCTAGTTACCAGTCCTGGGGGACGGGAGAAAAAACTCCAACCACACAGAGAATGTAACTAAATTATGAGCATCAAGGAAAGTTCTAGGAGAAGTTATGGATGGGTTTTTAATTTATTTGGCAAGCTTGTTTCAAAAACATCCCCCAATCCTACAAACTTGACCACGACCTAAGCCATCGTATTGTATACACTGGCCTGTGGATTTATTGGTATCACCGTTATTCCTTTGCTCTTAAGTGCTTATTACCTTTTATTACACTTTGCTCCTTGGAGTGCCTATAGCACTTCAGGACAATTAAAAATGTCAGTTTGAATGACTAGTTCAGGTAAGTTTTAAAAAAAATGAAGTTGGCTAGCCGAAGTTAACCAACACTAACTAAATCTTCCAGAGTCCCACGTGTATTTTTCCATCTGCAGTTAATTTCTTTTCCTGAGCACTGCTGGTAAGCTCAGGATGACTATAGCAATGTCAGGGAGCAAGGTGGAGAGCTTCAGCTGCAGCAAGGAGGTTTCATTTCCAGTACAGATAACTCTTGCCACTAGGCAGACACTCTGATGTGTTTTAGGCAAAACAAAGCTAATAAAAAGTAACCATGAAAGAAGAAACAGTAAAATCTCTCAGTCTATAGGTTTGTGTTGCTGTCTTGGAAGCAAAGACCATCTCAATCACCAGATCTACCCGAAATCAAAGAGTAATTAATTTAAAACCAGAGATCCAATAAAGCAGATTCTACACCTCTGTTGTGGCAAGTGTTGAAACACTGTAAGCATCTGTTTCTGTGGAAAAGAACTGAATGCTTCTTTTTTAGATAAGCCAGGAGCTGATAAGCATAAAAATGCATACAAATGAGTAGTCCCCTCCTTGCTGCTCACCTTGTACTGGCTCTGCCAGGTCTCTCTTAGCACTATTCAAATCCAGCAAAAGACCAAAAACTAATCCCAAAAAAGACGTTACTTTCTTCATAAAGTTCTTAAGCCCTTTTAGTGACTTAAATTTCCACAGAACAGTCCAATGACTTCTTGATCCAGTACAAACACAGTGATACATGTGGCACTAAATCCAAAGAAAAAACATCAGAGATCACTTGCTAAAAAGGAACTATCAGACAAAGGGCATGTCGCAGCCCAGCTCCTTTGAAACAGAAAATAAAGCTTACATCATGTATTGACTGGTTTTGGTATACTCTGGTTTTGTAAATACGCAAAGGCTATTACTTGGGTATTAGATTCTCAGCTTTACTATTTTATTACATCAGCTGGCATCTTAGCCTGTTACTGTGACAAGGAAGACTGCTATCAAATAAGTAAGAATTTATCAGCAATTGTAGGAACTAGGTCACAGATGGCCATCTCTAACTATCCATGAGGCACAACTTGTGTTTATTGGGCTACGACGACTTGATAGTTTGATGAACATCACTGTCAGGAAGACTGACAGCTTAAATAGGTTTCATTCTCCTTCTGCTTATTCTAGGCCCTGCGGTATCTCCCATAGCTTTGCAGTTGAAGCATCACATGGCTGTAATAAGCTTACAGAAATGATCATGTTTCAAAACATCTGAATAGAAAGTGATTAATTTTAACAGAGGCCATTTCTGGATCTGGATTTTGCCAACCGCAGAACCAAATACACAGCCCCAGTTGAGGGTTAACAGAAAACCAGAGCAGGCAAAGATTCCCACAGTCAGCAGCCTCGGAAAAACCCGAACCCAAACTGCGCCTGTAGACCGCAAAAGGCAACAGCGCTTCCCGGGCAGACACAGGGACTCCGCTGCTCCGGCAGGTCCCCGTCCCCTCCCGGGGGACTCAGCGCCCGCCGCCCGCAGAGCCCAGCGCTGACGGGGCCATTACCCCGCGGCCGCTCTTACTTCCCAGTCCCAAACCGAGATCCCTCGGCACCTTCCCCGCTCACCTT
>NW_009718747.1:18470-24885 GCF_000703405.1 Apaloderma vittatum | reverse complement strand
GTTGAGCTTTTGCCCCCCTAATGTTCTTTCTGCATAACCTAACTAAATCCCTGTACTCATTCTTGAGTAGCCTGCCCCTTCTTCCAAAGGTGGTAGACTCTCCTCTTTCTCCTAAGTTCTGCCAGAAGCTCCCCATTTAGCCAGGCTGGTTGTTTTCCCTGCCGGTTCGTCTTACGACACATGGAGACAGCCTGCTCCTGGGCCTTTAAGAGTTCCTTCTTGAAAAGAGTCCAGGCTTCCTGGACCCCCTTACCCTCTAGGACTGTACTCCAAGGGACTTTCTCAACCAGTGTTCTAAACAGGTTGAAGTCTGCCCTTTGGAAGTCCATGGGAATAGTATTGCTGCTCCCCCTCCTTACTTGGGCAAGAATTGAAAACTCTCTCATTTCATGGTCGCTAAGCCCAAGACGGCCTCCGACCACCCCATTATCCACCAGTGCCTCTGTTTGTGAGCAACAAGTCCAGCAAGGCACCTCCCCTGGTGGGCTCACTTACCAGCAAAGTCAGGAAGTTATCTATCTTCCACATAGTCCAGGAACCTCCTGGACTGTTTCCTGTCTGCTGTGTTATATTTCCAGCAGATGTCCAGCAAGTTGAGATCTCCCACAAGAACAAAGTCTTGCAATTTTGCGGCTTCCGCCAGTTGCCCACAGAATAATTCATCAACCTCTTCGTCCTGGTTGAGTGGTCTATAACAGACCCTCAGCAGGACATCTACCTTGTTGGCCTTCCTCAACTTTACCCATAAACATTCAGCTGGTCCATCACACTTATTAACTTCCATGCATTCAAAACACTAACGTAGAGAGCCATGCCACCGCCCTTTCTATCTTGCCTGTTCCACTTACAGAGCTTATAGTCATCCATTGAAGAACTCCACTCATGAGAGTCATCCCACCATGTTTCCGCAATGGCGACTACGTCATAGCAGTCGCGCTTCACAATGGCTTCCAGCTCCTCCTGTTTGTTGCCCACGCTTCGTGCATTTGTGTAGATGCACTTGAGCCGGGCTAAGGACTTCTTGCCCAACAATGGCCTGCCACCCTTTTGCTCAACTTTGGCAGGTCCAGTTTTATCCCCTTCCCCCTTCGGACCTAGTTTAAAGCCTTCTCAATGAGCCCAGCCAGCTCATAGGCAAGGATTTTTTCCCCCTTGGAGACAGATGAACTCCATTTGTTCCCTGCAGACCCTGTGCAGCATAAAGCTCGCCATGTTCAAAAAACCCAAGATGGTGTTGGTGGCACCAGCCTCTCAGCCACATATTAATCAGGTGGGTCTTCCTGCCTGTTTCAGTATTCCTCCCTGCCACTGAAGGAATGGTGGAGAACACCACTTGGGCTCCTGAGCCCTCAAGCGATCTTCCCAGGGCCCTGAAGTATTTTTTAATTGTTTTGAGTCTTCCCACTGTGGCATCATTACCAATCTGAATTTCCTTCCTAAGTAGTGTCCAGCCTTCCTTGGTTTATTATCAGTCTTCTAGTGTGAATGGGGAAAGGGTGATTTAAAAAGCTTAATAATGATAAGCATATGCAAAAGGACATTTACAAAACAAAAATTATTTTAGTATGATTTTTCTAATATGTATATACATAATAAAAAGTTTCTGCAATCAGCACTCTTGATCTAATGATACATTAACTCCAAGTTGTCTTTAATATAAGAGATTAATTGATACTTTTACTGTAGGAAGAGTGTTATGTTCTTATTAGCAATTATATAAAAAGATCACTTAGCATAGTTATAAACTATTGCTTTGTAGGATTTAAAAGCAGTTTGCAACTCTTAAGGACTATACTATATAGCTAATCTTTTCTGTATGACTAGAAAATGTGCTTCTGTTGAAACATATGTAAATTTGACACATCAGGTCAGTTCTAAAAAAGTAAAGAAAAAAGATTAGCATTAACTAAATTGAATGAATTATGTACTTACTAACAGAGAACACTGGTATTTCCTAATCCTTTCTAAGGCTTTTTCTCTGTGTGCAAGATTATGGATATTTTTCCTGAATATAATAATATGTTTTCAAGGGTCCCTAAAGGCTAACACCTGAACCTTCTGACTTATTAGGAAGAGGAATTATTTCTTAAAATTATGGGGCATTATTAACACTTTCAAACTGGTTCAGAAAGAGATTAGAAAGTTACACCTTGCCAGAGGAGAGTCAACATTTCTGAAAGAAAAAACTACTTCCAAAGAAAACTAAGAGATTTGTGTGGGGTCAGTCTTTGTAAATCCCCCTGAATGGGTTTAGATTGATGACATTTTGGCTGGTGATTACAGACAACAAAAACTCTTTCTGTAATATTTACTTTCATATAGGTCAAGCAGTGATGAATCTGTTTTTTTTCCAAAACACACAACGCTATTATCAAAGACGGACAAACCACTATTGGTTATTTTACACATTAACTAAACTCTTGATGTCATCTTCATGAAACATTGCTATAGTTAGCCTTTTCTTCACTGAGTACAAGTTTCTTGGATATTAAATATGTTGGCTCCTAAAACATTTCAAGAAATACCCAAGAACTATTTTCTAATCAAAGTAGTGAGGAAGTCTTCAGTAACACACTGGCATAATTCAATAAGCTGAAGTGCCTCAATTTAATTTTTATCATTTTAACTTTGAATTATAACTCTTCCACAACTTTACTTTAGATGTATCAGAAGTGACTTTTTTATATATATTTAGGTGAGGGGAGGGAATTTGAAAGTTTTTTTAAATTTGAGGAATCTTGGGTTGTTAGAATGTACAAGGAAAAGGCAATTCCAATTCTTGATGTGCTCATCCTTTAGATTAAGCCAAAATATCATAATTTTTCAATCATTTTTATGTATCTGATGGACAAAATAAGACCAGGTTAGAATGCAGAATTCTTATTCCAGAAAGTGTTGGAGTCTTAAGAGTGTGTTGTTCTTTCTATGCTTTCAATTTCATTAATAAATAATAAGTAATTTTGCTCACAGTCTTTTTTGAAACAAAATTCTTAATGTAAGTAATTTTGACATATTTTTAAAATGTTTTTTAGTTTGTACAAAACCAGTTTGTCCTTGCTAATACAACTTCATAAAAGTTAATGTATCAGGAAAGTAATGTTTTTTGTTTTAAAATCAAATACAGAAACACAGAAACATTTAGATTGGAAAAGACTCTTAAGATCATTGAGCCCAACTGTTAACCTCATACTGTCAGGTGCACCACTAAACCATGTCCCTAAGTGCCACATCTACAAGTCTTTTAAATACCTCCTGGGATGGTGACTTAACCACTTCCCTGGGCAGCCTGTTCCAATGCTTAACAACCATTTGGGTTGAAGAAATTTCTCGTAATATCCAATCTAAACTTCCCTTGGTGCAACTTGAGGCCATTGCCTCTCGCCCTATGAATTGTTGCTTGGGAGAAGAGACCAGCCCTCACCTCCCTACAACCTTCTTTCAGGTAGTTGTAGAAAACTATAAGGTGTCTCCTGAACCTCCTTTTCTCCAGGCTAAACAGTCCCAGTTCCCTCAGCCACTTCTCACAGGACCTGTTCTCAAAGTCCTTTAACAATTTCATTGCCTTTCTTTGGACACATTCCAGCACCTCAATGTCTTTCTTGTAGTGAGGGGCCCAAAACTGAACACAGTGGTCAAGGTACAACATCACAGTAATTCTCATAGTATGTGATTCACAGATGATTCCAGTAATAACTCTCTGAAGCAGCTGGAGATTTGAAGTTGGAAAACCTTATGGAAATGTCAAATGCAGTTAAAATGCAAGCACTGGAAAACAGTTTCATAAAGAAAATGAACTTCATTTTGCTATAAAATACTGTCAGCAGCTTCATTTTTCAGATAGTTTGTTTCCTGCTCATATACTTCTACTGATGCCAATAAAGAACGAACCAAAACAATCCATAGAGAAGCCTGAATTATTCTGTGCACTTTTCTTCTCTCTGTCATACTAAACCAATGCTAGATTCAGGATTAGTTTAGTATAGTTTCTGTCATCATAAATATTCTGTTAATTAAAACAACAGATAATTGAATATGCATTGATAATTCTCACAGTAATATGTAAACTACCAGATAATTTAATATGCATACTGATAGATAATTACTGATCTCCCCAAACTCCATGTAATCAATAAAACAGAGTTATTCTTTTAAAGTGCTGTGATTAACCTTTGGATTTCTTTTTCAGCAGGGGATTGAAACATGAACCATTTACAAGCCCGTGTGTGACAGTCTCTTGGTTCAGGAAATTCAGTAAAAGATCATTTTCTGCAGTAGGCAAGATTACACTTGCCCAGTGCTTTCTACAATGCATAGATGATCATGTTTCAGCTTCATATCCTGAGGATTATATCTTGATGTTATTCGTAGGAACTAAAAAGATCTTTAATTCAGTATTTTGTGAGTGTAAATGACTCAGAAATAACTTCTTTCCAGAACTGCAGGAAGGCAGGCAAGCTGGAATGTTAGTCCAGGCAATGGGTGGTCTCTGACAAGAGCTTTCTGGCTAGCAGGGGGAGCCTGACTTGACTGATATCTACAACTCATTGGTAATTTCAGCAGCTCTATCAAAGCACTGTTCAAGTTCAGACTTTATTTGTTCATGTGATTTATTTTCCAGATGCGACTGAGAAGAAAGGAGATGCTATAATCGTGCTCCATTCATAGCCACTTCTGCTCTCACAGAGTCACAGAATTGTTTAGATTGGAAAAGATCCTTAAGATCATCAAGTCCAACTGTTAACACTGCCAGGTCCACCACTGAACCATGTCCCTAAGCACCACATCTCCACGTCTTTTAAATACCTCCAGGGATGGTGACTCAACCACTTCCTTGGGCAGCCTGTTCCAACGCTTAACAACCGTTTGGCCTGAAGAAATTTTTCACAATATCTTCTCTGAACTTTCCTTGGTGCAACTTGAGTTCATTTCCTCTTTTCCTGTCCCTTGTTATATGGGAGAAAAGACTGATCCCCACCTCACTACAACCTCCTTTCACATAGCGATAGATTCTAGAAGGTAGGGGGGCACAAGAGAGCTGGTCATCATTCAGACTCTACCTATACCAGGCTCAAGATAAACGCATTCCCCCTAAAAGAAAATAAAGTAGAGGAGGCAGGAGACCTGCATGGTTAGGCAAGGAGCTCCTGGAAAATCTCAAATGGAAGAGGGAAATTTACAGTAAGTGAAAAAAGATTCTGGTTAATTGGGAGGATTATAGAAATCTGGCCAGAGTATGTAGAGAATCAGCAAGAAAGGCCAAGGCTCTCTTGGAATTTAGTCTGGCTAGGTAAGTGAAAGAAAATAAAATTTTTTTCAAATACATCAATGAGAAAAGGAAGAGTAGGGAAAAGAGGGTCTACTGCTAAGTGAGGCCGGAGATATGATAACAGAAATGGCAGAATTACTTAATGTCTTCTTTGCCTCAGTCTTTACTCCTAAGACCAGGCCCCAGGAACTCCAGTCACTGGAAGCAAGGGAGTACAATTGGAATGAGGATGACTCTCCACTGGTCAGTGAGGATTTCGTTAGAGAAGTATTACAAAAACTGACAAAACACACAGATCATGGGCCCCAACGGGGTGCATCCACATGTGCTGAGAGAGCTGGCTGATGTGGCTGAGTCACTCTCCATCATCTTTGAAAAGTCATGGGGAACAGGAGAGGTGCCTGAGGACTGGAAAAAAGCCAGTATCACTCCAGTCTTCAAAAGCCAGTATCACTCCAGTCTTCAGAAAGGGCAAGAAGGAGGACCCTGGCAACTACAGGCTGGTCAGCCTCACCTCCATCCCTGGGAAGATGATGAAGCGGCTCATTCTGAAGGCCATCTCTAACCAAATGGAAGAAAAGAAGGTTATCAGGAATAGCCAGCATGGATTTACCAAAGGGAAATCTTACCTGACTAATCTGATATCCTTCTATGAGGACGTGACCAAATGGGTTGATGAAGGGAGAGCAACGGATGTCATATACCTCAACTTCAGTAAGGCTTTCGATACTGTCCCCCATAACATCATTATAGATAAACTCAAGAAATGTGGGACAGATGATTGTACTGTGAGGTGGATTACGAACTGGATCAAGAATAGAGTTCAGAGGGTTGTGATCAGTGGCACAGAGTCAAGCTGGAGGCCTGTGGCCAGTGGTGTTCCCCAGGGAACAGTGCTGGGTCCAGTTTTCTTCAGTATCTTCATCAACGACCTGGACAAGGGGATAGAGTGCACCCTCAGCAAGTTCGCTGATGATACAAAACTAGGAGGGATGGCTGACACAGAGGAAGGCTCAGCTGCCATCCAACAAGATCCGGAGAGGCTGGAGAGCTGGGCAAAGGGGAACTTCATGAAGTTCAATAAGGACAAATGTAGAGTCCTGCATCTGGGGAGGAATAACACCAGGCACAAGTATAGATCAGGGGACA
>NW_009718747.1:0-18238 GCF_000703405.1 Apaloderma vittatum | reverse complement strand
TCCAACAGAGAGCTACGAGGATGATTAAGGGACTTTATCATCTCTTCTATGAAGAGAGACTGAGAGAACTGGGGCTGTTTAGTCTTGAGAAGAGAAGGCTGAGAGGGGATCTTATTAACATATATAAATATCTGAGGGATGGGCATCAGGAGGAAGGAAACAATCTCTTTTCAGTGGTGCCCTGCAATAGAACAAGAAATAATGGGTTTAAGTTAGAACATAGGAAGTTCCACCTCAACATGAGGAGAAACTTCTTTACTGTGAGGGTGACAGAGCAGTGGCACAGTCTGCCCAGAGAGGTTGTGGAGTCTCCTTCTCTAGAGTCTTTCAGAACCCGCCCGGATGCGTTCCTGTGTGGCTGCCCTAGGGGATCCTGCTGTAGCAGAGGGGTTGGACTAGATAATCTTTCGAGGTCCCTTCCAACCCCTAAAATTCTATGATTCTATGATTCCATGATTCTCTCATATTCTATCCCTGAAGGGCTTGCTGCCTTGTGCAGGAAAGGCAGAGTGTGATTTATAGGCAAACCTGTTCAGAAAACTTCCTTCCAGCAATATGGATGTAGGGACTGTGCATCACAAGGCTTTATTCTCAGGCTCATATTTCTATGCATAGTAGAGGGATAGCCAAAGCGGTATTTGTACTCAAAACCATGAAGCTGTGATGATAACTTTTTCAAAAGGTACTACTTTTATTTTATTTTTTTTATAAAAAAGGCAAAAAAAGAACTTGTCTTGAATACATCTGACCTAAGTTAAAATCTTCTGCACTGAAGTCAGTTATGGATGGTTTCACAGATTTGCGCAAATGTTTTGTGGCCCTCCTTTCCTCTATGGTCTGAACTTCTTATACATCTCTCTCATGATGCATTATGGCATACTGTCATGGCAATCATGAGCTGCAGGAAAAGCTGCCTAACCCTTAGGCAGGATGGAGGGCTCTAGAATGACAGGTCCCACAAGGCACTTCAACATCACAGGCTGCTGCAACTTCATATGGCCTTCAGTAAAGTTTTCTTCAGTTAGTTTTAATGAAGAACATTAAATATGTTGATAGGAAAATGCTGAAATATTTCTTTCTGGTTCAGGGGAAAAAGACCTTTTCTGTTTTTTTCCAGAGTATTTCAATTTCTCAGAATGTTTTGGTATTTAGTCTGTTCATGGAACAAAAACATCAAAATATTTTAGCTTAGAAAACAGTTGAATGAATGGTCATGGGAGTCTCAATCAGTCCCAAAAGAAGTAAAAATGCTCTGGAAGACAAATGCAGAAAGAACTCCCAAAAGACAGTGATGGCACCATGAAATGCTGGATATACAGGCTGGATCTCATTTTTATGTGGATGACAGAGAGCTGCTTGTAGTGGGGTTGATGAAACTGAGTGACTCAAATCATCTTTTCTTAGCCTTTTGTCTAGGAGATGCCGCTACTTGTTTCCTCTGTGTGGATGTACCTCTATAAATCTTCCTTTGGCTCCTGTACAATGCTATTATTTCATTTAACTGAGTTTCCTGAGAAAATTTTTCTATTATTATTTTATTTAGGTGACCAGAGCAGTCAATTGAAAGTAACTGGCTAATGTTTCTCACAAATTTTGACTGTGGGAAACTGCATGGATGGACCAGTATCTAAGAAATACTTTGGATTTTGCCTTATCACGGAAATGAAATCATACTGCCTTTGTGCAAGCATATACAGACAGGAGTTCTCTCCTTAATCACTTCTGAGCACATTGTCCTTGTGGAAATTAGGCCTAAGAGATAATTACATTCTGTGAAGGTAGGTGATTGGTTAGAAGAAGGAGATACCATACATGCCCTTAGGAAAATATGTTGGGTGAGCTCATCCTCTTTTAGACAGTAGGTAATCAACAGCAGAAGGATGATGCACAAATGAGCTAGCTGTAGAAATTTCAGATGAGCTTGCACCTTTCTTCTTGACAAGTAAAACAGAAGTGACTTACAAGATGTATAAACCCAGCATCATTCATTTTAGTGCTTGTAATGTTTCAAGAGAAGGTTTCTCCTCCCCTCTGCCTGATGCTTCTGTGGTAATTCATTCAAAGAGACGAGTTCTGAACCTGAATTAAGGAGCTGACAAAGAAAAGTCTTCCAGTGAGATGGTTGTGTTCCTGCAGTTCTCCAAAGCTTCCAGCCACTTTACAGCTATCCTGGATGAAAAGTGTCAGGGGAAGAAATGTAACTAAAAATACCTGTGAAGCACAACTAGCTGGTTTTCCCCATTCTATCACGTAGCTATCTCAAGACATGATCAACGATGCTTTGGTCTCTGTTTATGCCACAGTGCGATGCTTGGAGCAGGATTGCTACAGAAAGAAGGGTTGATGTTGGATGGCATGAGGTTTATGAGCACTGCTGTCTTCCATTTTTGTTTTGACATCCTGCTATCAAGTAGGTCTCTGAGGAAAAAGAGATGAGACTTAAATAGGATTTCTAGGTCAGATCAGTATTAAATAGAAACAACTAAAATACATTTATAATGTATTTCATAAAGTATGGAGTTAACACTCCATGACATTTTGATTTAAAATCTTGCTTTGTTTCAGAACTGGAAGACATTTTAGTGTATTTATTACTACAAAGACCAAGGAGGGGAAGTTCCGGAAGGACCAAAATCCCTTCTTTAGGAACAATGCTATGCTATAAAAACTGTGCTAATTAAATTTGCATATTCTTCAAAGAGGGCTGAAATAACAAATTACTAAGCAATGGGTATTGCTTAGTCAAATGTCACTTTGACTTTTGTGCAAATGTTCAGCAGAAAGCTTTTGCACGAGATTTAGATCTCTTTCTGAGAGTCATGCTTCATCTAGCTTCTGGGGGGAAATTCAGCTTCAATATGTGAGATCAGCAGAGATGATTTGTACTCAGTCTGAAAGTCATTAACATTGAAAGTTGGTCCCCATCTATACTGTGAACTGAACCTAATACCTATCCAAAGTAAATACTAAATCTGTGAGGATGTCCAACTCAAAATTTGGATGCCATGCCTTATATGTAATGTTTAAACTTTTCCTTCCATAGTTGGCAGTGTTTTAGATTTATCTCTATTATACTGCTGTCAGTGCTCATTGATTTTGCACACTCCAGCTTGATGGGCCATTTAATTAACATTAATCTGTTTTGAATATACAGTCTGCATAGGTAAGATGTGTACACTGTAGTAACCAGTTTCTTGTTAATTACTATCGTTATAAAATTAACTGTCAATAGCCTATACATCATTTACAGATAAGCTCCTTATATATTTCCTGTAGTGTGGCATTTCTTATTTTAATTTATTTTTTTTTAATGCAAGGTCATTGGCTAAGTTTTAGGTTTAAATTCTTACTGTAAAGGCTGACTTCTAACACCAGTCTAGTAACTGGACTGTACAGCTGGTTCTTGAAGATAGGTCTTTGAATCATTTGCCATCTGGTTACTTGGAAGTTTATGGAAAATGAATTTGGTGTCATTCCCCAGATGTCCAGCTTCTTTAGCCATTTATGTTAATTGACCCAGTTTGCTATTCAACTCCAAAGAAGGGACAAAAAAAATGAATAGATTGTAGACATCAAAATTCCCTTGTCTTTCACAGAAATGTCTGAAAGGTTGATAGGATGGAGCCGGAGAGCTGGCACTCTCATAATTTACTTTCCAGGAGGATTTCTTCTTGCAGTAGTCAAGGAATTTGTAGGAAATCTGAATGGGAGGTGTTTTGGGTTTTTTTGTCTTATTTAAAGAAAAGCTTTAATTCCCAGAGGATGTGGTTTCTATGAAGCAGTGAAAAAGTAACTCAAGGAGAGCAACCAACATTAGCCAAGCTGAAAATTATTATAATGGGTCATAGAGGAGTAGCTAGTTATACTGTTTTGTGTCCTATAATCAAGGTCAGAAGGGAAGAACTAAAGATTTATTCCAAGTTTTTCAGGTACCTCTGGAATAAAAAATTGTTATGAAGGAAGAACAGGAGTTGCCTACCCTCTCAATGTAGGTATCAAACTATAGAACTGTACTATCTAATTTGAATCATTCTTTAGGAAGAGGTGAATGTAATGACTCAGAATTGTGGAAGGTGAACTTACTGACTGTAAAGAACATTAATATTAGAAATATGAAAAGATTTGTGGTATGTCTGCCTCTTATGAAAGCTAATCTCTCAAGTCACTGGGGTAAAAAAATACCAAGTTTGTGGTTTCTAGCTCTTTGATTCTAAGATTAATAAGAATCCAAGAACATTCCTAAAAGGAGAACTTCAGAAATGGGAACTTCAGTGTTTCTGTGATGCTGCTTACACCAGATGCCTATGCAGTCCTTATTGTTATGGCAGTAATCATGGGAGGTGTGTGCACTTCCTAGGCTCAGTACAAGAGGAACAGAATCAACCATCACCACATCAAAGCCAGAGCTTTAGTTAAGCAAGTACAAGAAGTAAATCATTAGCTTTGCCTCAGGAGCTGCTTTCTGGTTTTTTTAAAGGATTTACTAGGCAGACCTATGATCTACATCTTAATCACTGCTTCTTAGAAGGACTGATTATTAAATGCAGACCTGTGATCCACTTTCAAATTTTTGGATGCTCTTCAAGGTAAAAAGTCTAACATTGGGTCTAAATCTAAAATCTCTTGGTATTTCACTGTCATTTTTTGTTTCATACAAAAAATGAGAGATTAAGTTTAAAAAAGGAAAAAAGAAAGCAAATGAACAAGTGCTACACTCCTTAACTCTGTTCTGGGAACTGGTAGCAGCCATGTCAACAAAAATATTATTTTGCTGGTGTAGGTGAGGTTGTGGACATCCATCCTTGTCCAAGATGGGCTGTACTGACTGGCAATATTATCGTACCCAAGCTGCTCATTGTTTTCTTGCACTCATCTGTAGCCTTGCAGATGAAATAATCATGTCACTATTTCTGACCCATTAGGGTGTACTGAAACCAGATCCTTGGACGGACTGAATCCACTGGTCATGCCAGCAGCAAGTGGTCCCCTGATTTTCGCACCTGTAAAAACTGTGAATGCGATAGCACACACACCATGCAGGGCTGTTGTGTAAAAATGTCAAAAGGTTATTTTAGGATAGTGTGCTGCTATGGTTGTTCCCATATAACATTAAGGTTTTTCTAGTAAAAACAGGTTTAAAATATTCCTTAGACAGTAGCATAAAAGTATACGTTCAAAAAGCCTGCATGTAATGAATATGCAAGAGGTTGTGCAGACACATTTAACTTTGGCTGGTTTTGCAGTCTCTATGTATTCTGAAGACAGCTTTTATATGGAATATATATATAATGTATGTAACATAATCCAATGCCTTTTCTGTATGAAAAAGCATAACTATCTTGACTTCCTATGGTGAAAAAATGCAGAACCCCCTCAGAACTAATGTATTTAAATTGACTGATATAAAACAGAGGCCTTTTTTAAAGACTCTGAACATTTTCAGCAGTACAGACACTTTAATTCATGCTCTGTGCTTAACTAACAGCAGCTGTATACTCCAAAAATTGTACACTTGGTCCTGGTCCTCCCACATGCTCTAACAGCTAACCAACAAAAGCTCTCAGTGGTTTAAAAATAATCTTACAGAGCTCAAGGCAAAGCAGGTTTTTAACACTGATGATATGCTACAGGCCTTTTGTAAATCAGTTTATCAAACCAAAGATGAAGCTGCAAATGTAGAGATAGTTTTTAACTCCAATTATGCATGTGGTAATTACTAATAAACTGACAGGCAGCAGTTGCGTGTTCATTAGGTACTGAGTATTAGTTCTGCAAATGTCTCACTTACGTTGCTTTTAACATTCAGATATAAAAAGAAATCATTAAAACAACCATTGGCTTTTTTAATTAGTGACAAATCTGGATGATTTTGATGGAACCTTAATTTTCTGGAGAACTGCTACTTCTCATCACTGATGCTAACTGACGGGGACCAGTGAGATTGTTTCACTGACCACAGCTGAATCCCTGGAGGTATTCAAACAATGTGCTAATCTGGTACTTAGACACATGGTTTAGTGGTGACCTGTCAATGCTAGGTTAATAGTTGGACTTGATGATCTGCCAACCAAAGAGACTCTGTGATTCTTTTTCCAGAGGAAGCATTTATGTAGGAATTATATTTATCAGCAGTACTTACTGTGTAAGGACGTGTATTGGCACATGCTGCCTTACAGTCATGCTACTAAAAATTCCAAGAAGTTAGCTTGCAATGCTAGGGCGAAAAAAAAAAGTTGATAGCTAAAAAAAAATCCCCCAAACCTCTGAAAAAACTAAATGTATTCTGCTGACTGTATTTTAGGTTTTTCAAGGGATTTCCCTCCATATTGATGCATGGCACAGTCTCCAGCTATGTAGCAGCCCTTTGTCACTGTGTGACCTTTTGTGCCAGAACAGCCAGTCACTGTGTCACAGGCAGACTCTATGTTTGGGGTGGCAAACTATCGCACCCTCCCTTCATGTTCATAGGAGCGCTGTGACTGTGCAGGGCATGCGCGGTGGGTTTAATGCTTTGATCACTCAGATCAGCCATGAAAACATTAGATCCAATTGCCCAGTCTTTGACTATTGCTCTGCATTTACTTTAAGAGTTCTTCAAGGATTGTCCCTGCATTAGGGCCACATTGTACAGCTGGAAGAAGAGTTGTGCTGTTGGATAATTCAAGGGTCATCCTTGGGCGAGCAGTACAACTACCTCACCTCGAGTATGTGAGGCCTCACCCTGAGTGCTGTGTGCAGGTCTGGGCCCCTCACTGCAAGAAAGACATTGAGGGGCTGGAGCAGGTCCAGAGGAGAGCAACGAGGCTGGGGAAGGGACTGGAGGGAAAGTCCTGTGAGGAGAGGCTGAGGGAGCTGGGGGTGTTTAGCCTGGAGAAGAGGAGACTCAGAGGGGATCTTATCACTCTCTACAACTATCAGGAAACACTTCCTCACAGAGAGGGTGCTCAGGCATTGGGATGCACTGCCCAGGGAAGTGGTGGAGTCACCGTCCCTGGAGGTGTTTAAGGAGAGGCTGGATGTGGCACTTAGTGCCGTGGTCTGGCCAATGTGGTGGTGCTGGGTCATAGGCTGGACTTGATGATCTCAGAGCTCTTTTCCAGCTTCAATAATTCTGTGATTCTGTGATTCCCAGTTTACAGCAGAATCGTTGTTGTTTTGCTCTTTGTTAATCATGGCACTCAACTCTTGGTCTTTAGGCCAACAGAAAATTTTCATAGACAGTCATTAGCATCAGGATTAGGATCTGTGCTGCCAGACACAAAGGATATGATCTTTTTTGCTGTGAAACAGCCACTCAGAGAAGCACCACCCCAATATCAGTTTGTGATGACAAAGTACAGTAGGGTCAACAGTTTTTTCATCAAAGGGCTTTCATATGTCAGCCGTTCACCCAGAATGATTTTGAGGGCTGGAAAAGAAAAGAAGTCTGGGCAAACCCCAGACATTTGATAGCCTTGCTTACAGTGAAGGGTGTCCTGATTTACACCCTGGTCCTACTGCAGTGCCGCATCTTGCCATGTCTTTATGGGAAACAAAGTTAGTCACTCTTGAAGAGATGTTTCTTGGTGCCAGACAAGTCCTTCCAGCTGTGAGCTGCAGCTTTTCTCCTGCACCTGGACCCCATATGCTGAGTGTGTAGCAGAGAGGAAAGAAACCTCTACACATGTAAGGGCATCATGTAAAACTACCTGCAGAGTTTCAAATCCTTTTGAAACTTACTGAGTCTGTAATTTTAACCACTGTAAATATTGGAAGTCCGATTCTCTTCCCCTCTTGTGTTTCTGTTCTAGCATCATGCCAGTGAAATGCTGCTGGCTGCTGAAATCAGGAGTTGCGCTTAAAAGCAAGAGTAGTCAGTAGTGAATCTAACATATCTTTTTTAACTGCAAACAATCACTCAAACTGAGCTGATAAAAAGAGGCATGGGACTAAGCAAGGGAATAGAGGAAATCAGATAGAAATTAATGGCAGGAAGCTAGGGAAAAAAAAAAAGCAGAAGGAAGGAAAGCCTGGGAAAGTTAGGGAGGAAGAAAGATGATGGAAACAGAAGAATCATTGCTGGAAGACAAGGATGTATAGAAAGTGATCTCACAGACATCAGCAGCACAGAGAGGAAAAAAACATAAATACAGAAGAAGAGGGAAATGAATAATGTATTGCTCCACTGCAGCTCAGTTCTGAAGTTGATTTTGGAGTTATTAGTGCAATCTTTAGTTTTCCAACTGTATTGGAATCAAGCCCTCACTTCACCCTTCACATCCTGTTAGGCAGTTCTTAGATCATAGCTGATTTATAGGTGCTCATAATCTTCCATACTGACTATGGTAGCTTTGCCACAGCTTGACCTTCTTGAGCCTTCCCTCTGGCACAGACTAAATGCAGCCACCTCTGCATCCACTTGAAGTTGGCCTCCCTTTTCATCCGATTGCTCTGAGCTTCCTTTTCCTTCTAGATCTTTCTAACATTTTCTCGGTTTGCTTTATGTCTTTTTGCATCATCTCATTGTCTATGTTTATGAGGCAGGATTCCATGTACAATGCCAGTCACAGCTTATGTCATGTTGCCCTCTACACCTCAAGTCTCTTCTGAATACTCTCTTCCTCTATTAAGTCAGGAGAAAGGTATCATTGAAGTCTGTTTTACGGAGTAGAAGGTACATTTTAAGAGAAGAAAATTTCCCTGTCATGCTTAGTCACCAAGATGCTGCCTGTTGTGAACTGCATTCTTCCAAGTACTGTTTGTCTCTTTTTTTTTTTTTTCTTTGCATTTTCTCCTGTGGTTAGCAAATACCTACCACATGGGTACAAGAAAACTATTTCAGAAAGTCCTGAAAGTTTTCATTAGTAATGGCCATGATAAACAACCCTTGACTTGCAGCCTGGCTGGCTAAGCTTTTGCTTTAGGCTACTAGTTTTTCTGACTCTCTCCAAGAAAAAGAAATGGAAAAGTAGCACAAGGGTCATCTGATTTACAACTGAATGAGTTTTGAGACCAAGACAGTCCACCTGTTATCCGCTTCTTGTCCACCTTTGGCCCTTCGACTGCCTTCACCTCTTCCTCCAGCAAAGAGGGTTTTCAGTTGTTGCACATTTAATTATTTCATAGCTTGAGGTAAAGGAAAGACTTCACCGCCTTCATCTACATGTGCTGTATAATGCAGGGAATTAGCAATAGGTGGTGACACTGATATAGCCTGCCTAATGCTGGAGAAAAGACTACTAGTGCAACAATACTCAGGGTTTTTTTGCAATTAGCAGATTACTGTGTCCTAATACACAGTATTTGGCTAATTTGGTGAGCCAAAGCAGTTGCCACCAGAAACAAGTTGTCCCATCAGCCCTACATCTGTTTCACAGAGTGAATAGCAGGTCCTGTGCATCTGACTCCTCACCAAGCAAGGAAGAGCTTATCACACTTAGTGAGAAACTGAATTACAGTCACAGCAGAAGCCCTGCTGTAATTTCATTTGTTTATCACTAGATTCTTAAAATAAGTTTGTGGTTTGCTTAGAAGTTATTGTTTGGCTTCAGTGATCTACCAGTCCAAAATATTTAAAGTAAGCATTTTAAATATAATAATCAGATAAAGATGCTAACATGGGAAATATGATTAATATATGACTTCAGCCTTTAATAGAGGAAAAATATGGTCATTGACAACATGTCTGTCAGCCATCAGATCAAGCTTCATTGTTTTAATAGAATTCCTATTTTTAAGCTTATTAAAATAGCTTTGTAAGCTGGTGCAGTTTGAGATTTTCAGAAAATTGAAAACTTCCATTTGTGCTTTAGAAAATGGTCTCTGAACATTTTAATGACTAATGATTTCTTGTAAAATTGTTTTGTATGTCTTTATAGTGTTCTGACATTAATGGAGTTGCCAGTTAAAAACAGAACCATTAAAATACATGTGAGCAATTAAATGTTTCCTTTGCACCGGGAAAGCCTGAATCCCAGTGAAATTACCTATTGTATCTGAGGAAAAGTGATGTTATAATCGAGGCTCTTAAAGCCTGCTAACATATTCAGCCTGCATTTCTTCTACATGTAAGAGGAAGCAATTGTGTGTGTGCGCTATTTAATATTTGCCCACAATCTAGAAGCTCTACTGAGTCTGTATTCAGGCATTACTTGAATTAAACATCCATTGGCTTTTAGAGACAGTGGGACCACTATGTATATAGCCTGAAACCTAAGTACGAGAGTGTGGGCTACACATTTGGTGGTAATACTAATTGCCTAGTCTTACCTTTCATCTTTGTAGTGCACTTATTTCTGGTACCTCTGCTTTCTATGCTAGTCACATCAGTTGGGACGCAATGAGATACTCTTGTGAGTCCTACAAACCTTGGAGCCTTGCAGGCCCACCTAGTACACAGTTTCTCAGCTTTATCTGCATCCCAGCCTTATCCACAGCCTGCAGTCACCACAAAACACATCATCTGACTCCCCATCAGACTGTTAAGCAACTGCATGGCCATGCTGTTTTAGTGCTCCCATGGCTGACATCAAGTCAGGACTCGAAGGCCATGTGATGCCTACTCCAACTCAACTAGACTTACCTTCTTCTCAATATCAAAGGGCATTAATGCAGGTTATGCTACCTGGTAACATGCTTCTGCCTGCCCTACACAGTCAGCAGCTCTGGAGAGCCATCTCTGGATAAGAACTGACACTGGGTAATGAAACACTACCAGTTGCTCCTAGGATCACATACTCTACCTCTCACACCTCTGTGCCAGAAACAACCATCATTATGTATCAGCTTTTTTTGTTTGTTTATTTGTACACAGACAGAAAAAACCAATTTCATACCATTAGACTCATAAAGAATGTTTTCCCTCTGCATATAAATGTCAGAATCTGTATCGTTTTTTTGCTCTGTCTACAACTTTATTGGCCATTTGACTCATGCAATGAATGAATAAGCACATACAGACTTTGACTCATTTTAGCATCTTATATTGAAGTTATTTGACTTTGGAACAGTCCTAAGTTCTGCAAGCACTTGCCATTTTAAGAAGTATTTGGCGAAAGCCTCTAGTCAAGGACGGATCTATCTGCTCTTAGCAGTTTTAGAATAGGGAAACCAAAATGTACTAGTGAGACCACTTTTCCTGTCACATCTGACACAGCCCATGGCATGTATGAAATCTTAAGAGGAGGAACTTGTCTCCTCCTTCTGCCAGGAACTGACTCCCATATAAAACCGAAGAACAGACACTTCCAATTCAGCAAAACAGGGCAACTCTGCCTAATCAGCAGCAAAAGAAAAACTTCTGTCTTTTACATTGCAGAGAAGTCATATCTGTCCCTCTTAAGAGAATAGACCTATCCACAGGGATGTAGTCTTTCTGAGGTACTTGTACCCGAAAGGCAAAAATCTCATTATCCTCTCTCCTTGTCCTGGAAATCTTTTTAAATGTTCTCTCTGGAAATCAGGTCTGTGATTTCTGGAACATATGCTTACTGTGTCCTGTTACTCTGTCAGATCTTAAAAGGCTCAGATGCTCCTTTCCTCCTCATCCTTTGGGTATGAGTGCTCTCCCTGACAGAGGCTACTGCATGGCCATGGTGACTGGGTGCTACAGAAGCTGTGAACATGTTGTAATGTACTTTCTATGATTACAGGCAATTTAACAGGAATGGGCAAGATCAGGCACAGAAACCTGGTACTGATGTTCATATTTTTCATGTTCCATAAGCCTGTACTTGGAGTCACAAAGAAGTCTCCCAGGAGCAAATCTTTACTCTCCTCTGTCTTGCAATATGCTGGAATAAAGGAGAGGGCAGGCTCTTGGGAGATTGGCCTTCCAGTACCTGGAGGGGGCCTACAGGAAAGCTGGGGAGGAACTGCTTAAAAGGGCATGTAGCAATAGGACAAGGGGGAGCAGTTTTAAACTACAGCAGGGTAGATTTAGATTAGACATTAGGAAGAAGTTCCCTACTATGAGTGGTGAAACACTCAAACAGGTTTCCCAGAGAGGTGATGGAGGCCCCATCCCTAGAGAGATTCAAAGTCAGCCTTGATGGGGCTCTAAGCAACTTGATTTAAGTAAAGATATCCCTGCTTACTTCAGGGGGGTTGGACTAGAAGACCTTTAAATGTCCCTTCCAACCCAATCCATTCCATGATTCCACGATTCTATGACTCTGCATTAGAAATCAGGCTCCTTCCAGTTCACTACTCACAATGCCTTGCCAGGGCTGGGCTCATTTCTTTGCAGACCCTGTCCCAAGTGAATTGTCTGGGGAAGACCTCTGGCCCCACATGGCAATACGCAGGCACCTGGCAGAGCCAGCTATCTCCTTGATGGCACCATGCGAATGGTATTACCCTGCTGTCTGAGGTATCTGACCTACATTTAAGTGGATAGAGAACATGTGGGTCCTTCATATGTCCCTGAAAGTAAAACAAGCATTTGAGATTAGTGGAATGACGGTGTACTGTGGTTACAGTACATCTGCTTAATGCCACATTGACCCACACCAGAACAAGAAGTGGACTAGCCTGGAGTGTTCTAAGTACTGCAGGCTGTTGACTGCAGTGTTCAACTACCAGGGCTTGAAATTTGCCAATTTACAGGCTTATAGGTGTGGACTAAATTTGCAGTGCAGGTATAACCCTTTTACCATGACTGCTTTCCCATTGGGTGGATGAAAGGAGAACGGCAAAGATGCACATGTGGACAAGCCTGGGAGAGAGGGGCAGTCTTTTGGAGAGCTTTTCTAGCCCCAAGCACTCAGGTCTGCCTGTTGGCTGCCTGTGTACCCTCTGTAAACAGAGATGTACAGAGCATATCCCCTCTCTAAACATGACATTGTCTTCCCTTCACCCTTGCTCCCTTCCCTGGCAGCACGTGTACCTGCACCAGCACACTCATAGAGCAATACTGCAGAGCTGGTCAGGTTGGGCAGCTTAGCTTTGATTTGTCCTGGGGAGGAGGAAGAGTGTCACCACCATCGCCACTGACTGGGCTTGAGAAGAAATAGTCTGTCTCCTGTGTCTTGGAAACTAGTATACATGGGAAGGGTGATATGGCTTGGTCATAGCCACTATGGCTGAATCTTGTCCACTTTGTGGTGGCAAGATTAAATCTCCTGAGCTGCTCCAGACAAAAGACTTTTTTCAGAGGAACAATCATGTTCTACACCGGAGTTTTATTTTGAAATGAACTAGGGAATGATAAAACTCCAATGTAGAACATCTGTGTGTGGGACAGATTCACTGCAATCAAACCATGGCTTCTGGGAAACTAGTGCTCATCCTCACCACATTTGCTGCTGTTACAGCAGATGTAAGAAGGTGAGAATTGCTCTGTCATATTGGATATGTCATGGCATCCCGAACAGTCATAGTGCCTGTGCCTGGTGGTACAGAGCAAGAAGGGGGCAGGATACCTTGGGGAGAGTGGGGTGCAGGCAAACCTGAACTCAGTGATGTGCTGTGGCCACCTGCAGATGCTGTGAAGCTATCTGCCAGCCTCCAAACTTTTCCTCACGGACACATCTACATGTAGGCACTATGGATGACTGTGAACTAGGACTTCTGCGCATAATTTAGTCCAACAGTACAAACGCACCCTCTCAGTACATGTTGCCACTGTCAGTGTTAAAAAAATTAAAACAATATTTTGTTTTTCAGGAGTCACATGTTAGATACCTGTAGTTTGGAATTTAGCCACAAAGCATCAGGATGTTATCAACAAGATCACGTTAGAAAGGACTGCACTTCCAATACATGGGTTTTATGCCCTCAATACTGCAAGTTTTCTTCCTCTCTTGGATGAAGTTTTGTGAGCAGAATCTCTGCTGAAAGGAATCCCAACTGCTTTTCCATCAACAAGGCATGGTGCCAGTGCATATGTTCCTGTCTGAATTGTGAAATGGAGAAAATGGAATGTGAGACAGGTGTGACGAGGTTAATAGTAAATTAGCATTTTCCTACTGGAGTGTGAAGAGGGAGGTGAGAAGCATTGTTAATTCTCAATCTCCCTAAAAAGTCTTAAGAAAACTAGTCAGTTATCTTGCAACTTAACATTTTGCAATGCTGCTTAACATTCAGCTACAGTAAGTGAAACCCAGCACTGGCTACTGTTCTGTATTTATTAAAGCTAACGGAGCATTACAGAAAAAGATTTATGGTTCCTAGCAGGGAGGGAGGGAGGGAATGTTTCCAACAAGAGGGAAAAGAAAATAATTCACAGTGCAAATGTTACTTTTATTTAGTTTGCATATACTATCTACTATTTATCTAGTTCCTCAAACTCAATATATGTGCTTCTAAACAAAAGGAACCCTTTCATTAGTACAATGTACTTTCATGTAAACAAATGAATGACATGCATTCCAAATAAAGTTTTATGTTACTGACCAATTGTCTCAATATTAAAAACGCATCCATAGATTTAAACAGTTGAGAATATAAACTCACTTAAGAATATAAACTGCCCTAAGTTACAGGGAGTCATTTCACTACAGTTGGTGAAGTTACTTAGCGTTCAGATCTGTATGAGGGAAAACTTTTCTTCCTATTAAATCCCCATGTGTTCAGGTGGTATTTTCTGACTGTTGCATGAGAGACTGCTTAATCTTGGAATAAAGCACAAGGAAGCACAGGCTTATTGAACAATATTTATTCAGTGATGTATTCTGAGTTTAGGTCTTTTCTAAAAAGGCATATGCACATATATGTACATAGCATCTTTTAAGTTCTCCAGGCTAATTGTGTATTGGAGTGTTAGAGAAAACAAGTGTCAGCTTGCGCTTAATGATGTTAAGTTTGGAGGGAAAATTTTGATGGTTTGTGAGATGAAGAAAGTGAGCTGATAATGAGTCCAGCCACAGCTTGTCTGGAATCTCCCCTGAGTCTTCACCCTTCTGTGCCAACACAGGCCTTTGAGTACCTCCCCTTTAAAAGCAGTCAGGATTACTATATGCCTTCCACACTGACACAAAGATAAATAAACCTTGGTAAGAGATAAGCATTCCTCTTATGCCTCCACCCATTTATTTGCCATAAAATTCCCATTTGTTAGGGGTGATTTTCCCACATCATCTGTATTTGGACTTTGCTTTGAAACCTGAACAGGAATGAAAGAAATCTGCTGTAGGCAGGCAGACTATCTCTACTGTTTATGCTTTTCACATACTGGCAGTAAAAAAGGAACCTCTGAGAATGGTGGCAGTGAGCATTGGGGATAAGTCTGGAGAAGAAATAAGTTGTGTAACATTCCAGAATAGGCTTGAAAAGATTCTTTTAGTAACCTTTCTACCAGGCTCAAAGCTTTATCTTGTTCCTTTTTGACTCAAGTGCTCAGCCAGTATTCAGAGTTGTGCCCAACTACTCTGCTAGTAGGGGAAATTGATTTTTACAGTGAGGTCTTTCTTTTGTGAAATTCAGTTTATTTACAAAGAAATCTACACGGTGTCCTGCTTGTGTGGACATGCCAAGACCAAATAGCAGCAGGCAGTTCACTTCCTCACATTTTCCAAGCTGTCCTTTCCAGTGAGTTTCACTTTAAGAGCTTGACGTGCTCCTTCCTTGAACAACTACAAACACAGCTCCTTAGGTTGGTGACTCTGCCCTACCTCTCTTCCTTGCTTCCTTTTCACAGTATCCCAGTATGCTAGGGATTGGAAGGGACCTCAAAAGATCATCTAGTCCAATCCCCCTGCCAGAGCAGGAACACCTTGATGATGTTAGACAGGAAGGCATCCAGGCGGGTTTTGAATGTCTCCAGAGAAGGAGACTCCACAACCTCCCTGGGCAGCCTGTGCCAGTGCTCTGTCACCCTCACTGAGAAGAAGTTTCTTCTCAAATTTAAGTGGAACCTCTTGTGTTCCAGCTTGATTCCATTACCCCTTGTCCTATCATTGTTTACCACCGAGAAGAGCCTGGCTCCATCCTTGTGACACTCCCCCTTTATATATTTATAAACACTAATAAGGTCACCCCTTAGTCTCCTCTTCTCCAAACTAAAGAGACCCAGCTCCCTCAGCCTTTCCTCATAAGGGAGATGTTCCACTCCCTTAATCATCTTAGTTGCTCTGCGCTAGACTCTCTCCAGCAGTTCCCTGTCCTTCTTGAACTGAGAGGTCCAGAACTGGACACAATATTCCACATGCGATCTCACCAGGGCAGAGTAGAGGGGCAGGAGGACCTCTCTCGATCTACTAACCACCTCCCTTCTAATACACCCCAGGATGCCATTGGCCTTCCTGGCCACAAGGGCACTGTGCTGGCTCATGGTCACTTTTGGATCAACAGATGCAAGTACCTGCTGTCAGTCTGCCTGCTGGTCCCATTCTCTGGCCCTGCTGTCCTACCTTCTGGCCTTTAGCTTCAAGTTCAACTGAGCCTTCATTTAGCATGGACAAAGGCTGCCCTGCCTGCTCATGGACTCCATCCAGGTGTTTTACACGTGACAAACACTGGCTTCTCCCAGCACACTAGAACGAATGGCTTCCTCCTAAAATTCTGTAACTTTATAGAATCATAGAAAGGTTGGAAAAGACTCTTGGGATCATCGAGTCCCTTGATTCCATTAACCCTACTCTACAAAGCTCTTCCCTAAACCATATCCACCAACAGCCCAAACCTTTAAACACATCCAGGGATAATAATTCAACCCCCTCCCTGGGCAGCCTATTCCAATGTCTGACTACTCTTTCTGTAAAAAAAATTTTCCTAATGTCCAGTCTAAACTTACCCTATTGCAGTTTGAAGCCATTCCCTCTTGTTCTATTGCTAATTATCCGTGAGAAGAGATCAGAGATATCTACGATGTCCTTTCAGGTAGTTGTAGAGAGTGATGAAGTGTCCCCTTAGGCTCCTCTTCTTCAAACTAAACAGGCCCAACTCCTTCAATTACTCAATAAGGAAGGGCTGGTGGGTAATGTTAAACTTGTGGGTAGCCTTGGCTGCAGTGACCATGAGATGGTGGAGTTTGAAATCCTAAGGGCAGCTAAGACGGAGAAGCTCAGCAAGCTTGATACCCTTGATTTCAGAAGAACTGATTTTCACCTCTTCAGAAACCTCCTTTGTAGTGTGCCACGGGGTAATGCCCTGGAGGGACTGGGAGGCCAAGAAAGCTGGTTGACTTTCAAGGATCATCTCCTCCAAGCTCAAAGGCTAAAAGGAAAAAATCAGGCAAAAACACCAGAAGACCTATATGGATAAACAAAGAACTCCTGGCTAAAATCAGATACAAAAGGGGAACACGTCAGCCTATCTAAGTAGACCTCTAAAGCTAGACACTTTTAAATCTGTTTCCCACCTTTTAGCCATTGTTTACACGTGGTTTATAACACTTGTCACTGAATAAAAAAAATAAATAAATCTCATTCTTTTCAAGAAAAAGAAATCCTATTTCTTCCATTGAATTACTACTGTTTAATTTAAGGTTGCTGTTTTTAAAAATATATGTGAAAAACATCAGTTTTAACTGAGAGGTCAGTTTTCATTTTAAGAAGCATTGATGACAATTTAGATCAAATTAGCTTTAGATTTAAGATAATCACTTTTATGATTGCACTTCAAAAGATAGTTTTCTAGAATAGGATTTACTCCTAGATCAAAAACACTTTTTGTCTTCTTTTATAAACAGGGAATTAAAAGTATTTTCCTGTGATTAAGATTATGCTTTCCTAGAACAAACAAAAGACTTCCAGCTGAAGTTGCTAGGCCACTGGCCATCATATCTGAGAGGTCCTGGCAGTCTGGTGAGGTTCCCACAGATTGGAAAAGGGGGAACATAACCCCCATCTTTAAAAAAGGAACCAAAGACAACCCAGTAAACTACAGACCAGTTACCTCTGTGCCAGGTAAAATCATGGAACAGATTCTCCTGGTAGCGGTACTAAGGCACATAAAATATGAAGCCAACATGGCTTCACTAGGGGCAAGTCGTGCCTGTCTAATTTAGTGGCCTTCTACAACAAAGCTACAGCCCTGGATGACATGGGAAAAGTAACCAATGTAATTTCCCTGGACTTGTGCAAGGTGTTTGACACTGTCCCACATGACATCCCTGTCTCTAAAATGGAGAGACATGGATTTGACAGATGGACCACATGGAGGATAAGGAACTGACTGGATGGTTGCACTCAAAGAGTTGTGGTCAATGGCTCAGTGTTCTCAGGGGTCTGTTCTGGGCCCAGTACTGTTCAACATCTTTGCCAGCGACATGGATGACAGCATTGGGTGCACCCTCAGTAAGTTTACCAACAACACCAAG
>NW_009718746.1:434-881 GCF_000703405.1 Apaloderma vittatum | reverse complement strand
TGTGGCAGTGAAATGTGACCCACTGTCACTTCAGATACTCTCAGGAGTGGGTAAAACACAAAACCACTCATTCAACACTCGCACAGTTTGGTCCTCAGTAGCAACACTGGCAGCTGTAGCCCTTGTCAGTCCTGAAACTAATTTCACTCCCACCAAGATGAACTTCTTTCCACGGGATGGTTTTAATGGTCCCACATAATCCACTTGCCAGGTACTCCAAAGAGCCTTACCCTGTCTGATATGTTGGGCAGGAGCTTGATTTGGGTGGTTCACAGATATTGACCAACCTTGGGATCTGCACTCACAATACAGATCTGCTTTACCTGAGTGGCCTCGCTTTACATGTAGTCATTCAGCTAGATGATTCCATTGCTCCTCACAAGAAACTACTCTGATTTGAGTCAATTGATCCACTTGTTGGTTCCACCTAGAGGCAGGGGTTTTATC
>NW_009718746.1:0-353 GCF_000703405.1 Apaloderma vittatum | reverse complement strand
GGCTACTTCCCCCGGGTGGGCCTCCCAGTGGCACCCCCTCTCAGTGGCACCCATGAAGGTCGCATAGGAGCCAGTATAAATGGCAGTAGCACCATTCTCAACAGCTAGTAAGAAGGCTCGCGGCTCTCCAACTTGCGTGCTGCCTTCTACTTTCTTAAATGTCCTCCTGGTGTTAATTTCAAATGCCACTGCTTTATATTGCTGTTTTGGTCCCTTCCACCTAGTCGGTGCATCAGTAAGCCAAAAACCCTGTGTGTTCGTGTCAGTTTTAGCAAGTCCCCTCTTCATTCTCAATGGGCCCTGTGGGTGTAGAGGGCCTAGACTTTGGTAAGTCCTGAGTTCATCCCTTAAGA
>NW_009718745.1:10382-30948 GCF_000703405.1 Apaloderma vittatum | reverse complement strand
TCCATGCATCAAATCCATATTTTAACAGCTTCAAGACCAGGATGTCGTGCGAGACAGTATCAAAGTCTTTGCTCAGGTCTCGGTAAATGATGTCAGTTTCTTGTCCTTCGTCTATTAATGTTGTGACCTTTTCATAGAAGGCCACCAGGTTTGTCAGGCACGATTTGCCCTTGGTGAAGCCATGTTGATTATGCCCCAACACCTCTTCATTATTCTTCTGCCTCAGCAGTGCCTCCAGGAGGATCTGCTCCATGATCTTGCCAGACACAGAGGTGAGACTGACTGGCCTGTAGTTCCCCGGTTCTTCCTTCTTTCCCTTTTTGAAGATGGGGGTTATGTTTCCCTTTTTCCAGTCAGTCGGGACTTCACCGGACTTCCATGACTTTTGGAATATGATAGAGAGGGGTTTCACAACCTCATCTGCCAGTTCCCTCCATACCCGTGGGTGTATCCCATCAGGTCCCATAGACTTACACACCTTCAGGTTCATCAGGTGGTCCCGAACCTGATCATCACTTACAACTACAAACATTTGTGGTGTTAGTGTCTTGACTGCATATGTTTCTTCCTAGTGGTGGATCCATGACTGTACATTATTATAACAGGATCCCATTAAATATCCTCACTCTGTGCCTAGCTTATCAGGTGACCATACTTGTGATTGTGCTTTTGGCTTGATATTTTTGTACCTGTTTTGACTTCCTTTTGACACATTATGGCAGCAATGGATTTCAGTGGCAGAGAAGAGCTTGTTCAGAAGAGAAGGTTATTATATATTATAAAAGAAGACTGCAGCAGCAATCAAAATCTAAATAATAATCTTCCCGGTATTCATGTTACCTTAACTAAAGCCTAAAATCTCCTTAAAGGTGTGACAGTTTCCATACAGCCAAAGTTCTGCTTTCATCCCCTGCTTCCCTTTACGTTTTCATTAGTATTGATCTACATGAGCTTCAGGGACTATTTTTATGGTAAGAAGACTATGAAAATTTCATAATTACCTTGGTGGAAACAGTTATACTTCCCTCCAGTAACTATGCAAAATAGCTCATTTTAACATGGTCTAAATTACTGAAATCAAATTTGCCCATGTGTAGTTAAGCTTCTAGAAAATGTAAAGCATTTCTTAGAATTGCTTTTACAGCTTGAGCTAGGATGAGGGAGAAGATGATCAAGTAAGAAACCAGATGTATGTGATACTTTACATGTGTAAATATACAGAAGTAAGGTTTTGTATTCTGCTTGCTATCAAAATCTAGTACATTAGTCATTCCTTCCACCTATCCCCTCAAACAAAGAAAGCAAGAACAAAGATAATGGTCTCATTCCAATTTGTTACACTTAACAGCAATAGGTTATAGTAGGATGGTTTTCATTTGGAATAGGTTTTTATTTCTTCTTCTTTTTCAAGTCCCTAGTCACATAGAATCTTAGAATCATAGAGTCATGGAATCATAGGATCCTATAATGTTCGGGGTTGGAAGGGACCTCGAAAGATCATCTAGTCCAACATCCCTGCCAGAGCAGGATCACCCAGGGCAGGTCACACAGGAATGCGTCCAAGTGAGTTTTGAAAGTCTCCAGAGAAGGAGACTTCACAACCTCTCTGGACAGCCTGTGTCAGTGGTCTGTCACCCTTAGAGTAAAGAAATTTCTTCTCATGTTGAGGTGGAACTTCCTATGTTCTAACTTAAACCCATTATTCCTTGTTCTGTTGTGGGACACCAGTGAAAAGAGATTGTCCCCTTGCTCTTGACACCCATCCCTCAGATATTTATATACATTAGTAAGATCTTCTCTCAGCCATCCCCTTTCGAGTCTAAACAGCCCCAGTTCTATCAATCTCTCTTCATAGGAGAGATGTTCAAGTCCCTCAATCATCCTGATACCTCTCTGGTGGACTCTCTCCAGTAGGTCTCTGTCTCTCTTGAATTGGGGAGCCCAAAACTGGACACAGTATTCCAGGTGTGGTCTCACCAGGGCAGAGTAGAGGGGGAGGAGAACCTCCCTAGACCTGCTGTACACACTTTTCTCAATGCACTCCAGGATCCCACTCGCCCTCTTGGCCACAAGGGCACATTGCTGTCCCATGGACAGCTTACTGTCCACTAGGACTCTCAGGTCTTTCTCCATGGGTCTTTTGTCCTACAGAGCAGGGTGACCTCTAATCTGTACTGGTGCCTGGTGTTATTGCTCCCCAGAGGAAGGATTCTACACTTGTCCTTACTGAACTTCATGAGGTTCCCTTTTGCCCAGCTCTTCAGTCTGTCCAGATCTCACTGGATGGCAGCACAGACCTCCTGTGTGTCAGCCACTTCTCTCAGTTTCATACCATCATTGAACTTGCTGACGGTGCATTCTGTCCCCTCATCCAGGTCGTTGATGAAGATATTGAACAAAACTGGATCCAGTACTGATTCCTGGGGAACAGCACTAACCATAGGCCTCCAACTTGACTCTGTGTCACTGATCACAACACTCTGAACTCTGTTGCTCAGCCAGTTCACAATTCACCTCACAGTCCAATCATCTATCCCATGTTTCTTGAGTTGACCTATGAGGATGTTATGGGGAACAATATCCAAAGCCTTACTGAAGTTGAGGTATATGATATCTACTGGTTTCCCTTCATCAACCCATTTGGTCATGCCTTCGTAGAAGGTTATCAAATTAGTCAGGCAAGATTTCCCCTTGGTAAATCCCTGTTGACTACTCCTGATAACCTTCTTTTCTTCCAACTGATTAGAGATGGCCTTCAGAATAAGCCGCTCCGTCGTCTTCCCAGGGATGGAGGTGAGGCTGACTGGCCTGTAGTTGCCAGGGTCCTCCTTCTTGCCCTTTTTGAAGACCGGAGTGACATTGGCTTTCTTCCAGTCCTCAGGCACCTCTCTGCTTCCCCATGATTTTTCAAAAATGATGGAGAGTGGCTCAGCCACATCAGTCAACTTTCTTAGCACATATGTATGCAGGCCACTGGGGCCCAGGGAACTGTGTGTTTTCAATTTTTGTAATAGTTCTCTAACCAAATCCTCACTGACCAGTGGAGAGTGTTCCGTGTTCCAGTTTTGCTCCCTTACTTTCAGTGATTGGAATTCCTAGGGGCTGGCCTTAGGAGTAAAGACTGAGGAAAAGAAGTCATTCAGTAATTCTGCCATCTCTACATCCTCTTTTATCATTTCTCGCACCTCATTTAGCAGCAGACCCACTTTTTCTTTACTCCTCCTTTTCTACTGTTCCTTCCCTGCTCTTCCTTTTATCATTGACATACTTGAAAAAAGTACACTGAAATTCACACTCTTCTATTTTTCTCATCCCTAACTTTGTTTTATAATGATTTTTAAAAGGTCCAGAAATGAAATTCATCATGTTTTCCTCACAAATCTTCAGTATAATGCCTCAGTTTTATTCTGCTGGGTAATCCCAGCCTATGGCAACGCAGTCTTGATTTTACAGATTTTTTTTCTTCATATGTTATTAGCTATTTTGATAAACAGTGATAGAAACTCTCATTGAAGTATTCTTCTGGAATGTTTGCATTACCCTATATAGAAGTGCAAGGTTAGGTTTTTCCCTGAGCACACCTTGCACAAATCCACTAATATCAAGTTATACTATAGATATAGCTAAAGGATGCAAATATTCTGGTTCTATGAGACAAACTGATGCTATTCTTATTTTTCAGGTTTGGATGGCATTTAATGATCAAATAGAGAAAAAAAGTATTTATATTAGTGTCAGTTATTTTTGCTGGTTTTGTTATTTAGCCTATGTTTTTCTGTTCCTTTTAGTTCAATTTCTTTTTAGTTCCTTACTGTCTTCTTTTTTCCCCTTCCTTTATTTTGTTTTTCCTTTCTTTTTCTTTTGCTATTTCAGGACATTACTTTTTCTCTTCTGTCTTCTAAAAAGAATAATTTTTTGGTTTAATATACTTTGATACTTCAACTGGATACCTAGATATTCTAGTTTTACTTTTCTGAATGTAGTCCTTTTGGAGTTTCAATTTTTTTAATTAATTATAGCAAATTGGACACTTTTATTCTTGTCTTTTTATTCTCCAGTTCTTAAAGACTGTTTTATCTAGTTATTCTAGTTTATGTTCTTTTCCTCCTGTGAATAGCTGTATTAATGAATGCTTCCTAAGAGGATTTTTTTTTTTTTCATGTCAGTCAGTTTAATTAAAGCAGTGGTAAAACATGTTAATATTTTTGTGTGTTTTGGGGATAAGTAAAACATCTATGTCTTTTGTCAATTTTTATATTTTGCAAAAGTGTTTTGTATCTATGATTTATTTTTATCTATTTTTTACATAAGCTGCTCTTTTTATCCTTTGAAAATTTTCTCTATCTGTTTGCAGCATCAACACGTTAAACTGCAGACATCTACATGTAGATGTTCAATAGTGAATTGTATAATATATAATTTAGTGGATCATACAGGACTTAAGGTACTCTTAATGGGATCACTGCATATAAAATGCCAGTACATAGAACAGTTTGGTGACCATCTGAGCTATAATGAGCCAGTTTGTCAAAGTCTCATGAACTAGAAAAATGTGATTGTCAGGTGTATGTGTAGACAAAAATTTATTGTATTTATACATTTCGATTTGGAGAATATTTTCTCTCACTTGATTCAGTGCACAACACGAGGTGCTGTGCTGAGAGTTCTATATTGGCCTAGATTTAATATTTTCCAATTTTTGTTACTTGCAGAACTCAATCTTTATCTTGCTATCACAGTGATTTAGTAATCATTGCCTTTAGCCTTTTGTCTTTCAGTGACATGGAGCTTGTCTTTATGCATTTTTTCCATGTCAATGTACTGCAATGTAAACTATCTCCTGCAATTCACATTAAATAGCTCTTGAGCATAGGCAATCAAGTGCATCTCCTCCTTTTGCCCTGAAAAAATACGTGAGAGTCTATAAGGACTCTTCTCTCAGTCAAATGCTGAATTCCAATCAATCTACATGATTTTCCACTTATTTTAAATAGATAATATATTTTGTTTAGTCTATGATTTTAGTGCCTGCTTTTCCTCCTCAAAGGAAAATGCAGCTTTGACAATATAGCACTGGATGTATAAACGAGACTAGGGTTCAGTGCTGAACGCTATGGTATCCTTTAAAGGATGGGCATCATGCTTTTAGTAATGAGGTGTTGTATGGCTTGAGCTCTGAACTGTTTAGGTGTTACAAGGGGGCAATAGACTATGAGGGATAAAACTCACATTATTCAGAGAGAAGTGTTGGGAAAATATTTAAACTTATCCATTTGCCAATCTTCCTTGGCCTCCTTTCTGCCCTTTTTCAGAATGTGACAAGGGAGTAATGTGTTTATTTCAAAGTTGGTTTACTCTCTCTCCACCTCGTTTAAAAATGCAGTAATGAGACCAAAAAAAAAAAAGAAATTTGAGAAAGATGGGTCTCATTACACTTCTTCACTGTTTTCCTACTTCTTGCACTGGAGATAGTGGTTTAAAACGTTCAATGCTAAGATGTTTTCAGTTTCTCTGAAAACCAACTATCACTGGGCAGTGTAATGAAGGAAAGAAAGAAAGAAAAACAGGGAAAAAAGGGAGTAAAAATTATTCTGAAACTGAAAAGCGTGAGTTAGAAAAAATAATGAAATAAACTCACTTGCTTGGCTCAATGCCTAGGCCTCAAGTTGGTAGACTGTTTTCTCTCTGATTCCATGACAGTTTGATTAGCCCATCGAACGACCAGCCTTACTTCTAATACCTATTGCCTTCTCTTTATAGTAATACCCAAATTACTACCAGCAGGAGGAGAAATTTAATACGTGTATCCCCCATTCTGGGCAAGCACTAACACCAGTGATCCTTGGATACAAGGAATTTTTCCTTCTATCTCTTTTTCATTTGTAGGTGCTGATCATTTAGCATAGCAAATAGGACATTAGTAAAAGAGAGAGAGGCACTCCTAGCTTGCAAATCCCAGCTGGGCTTTGATGTGACACAGTGGTAGAAGGGTGCATGTCACTGGCTTTGAAACAGACTTCTGGTCCTTGAAGACCTTGTTGACGCTCATGAATTTGCCTTGCTTTGTTTTGAAAGATCAGTAAATGTTGCAGGGAACTGAGTAAAACGTAAGGATGAGCATTCACATTTTGGATACAGACAGCTAAGGTGGCAGCTGAATCTCTTTGCAGTCTTAGCTCTTTTTCTAATTTCTTTATCAGAAGCTCCTGCTATTTTCTGTAGCCACATTTCATTTCTCTTTTTCCTTGAGGGTGTGGACCAGTCAACTCAGCATATCTTCTCTTAACATTTATCTACAGAGTTTCAAAGGCAAATGTTCTAATATTTTCTTGATTTATAAGCCTGTCCTCTGTTTTTTTTCAGAAAGTTCCAACATACCTGAAACAATGTGTATAATTAGAAAAGTGAAAAATAAAAGTAAGATCTGAAGTACCTGTGAGCTATCAAGAAGCTTTGATTCTTTAATACACATCTACTTTTGCTGTTGCTATATTTTTCAGACCTTACAGTAAGACCATAGATAATACATGTGCAAAGCAGTATAAAAATATGTAAAAACTAATCTGTCAGGCTTTGATCCAAAAGCGATTTACATTTTTCTTGGAATGACTGATTTCTCCTTCTTCTGACAGGTACTTCCTTCATCAAGCTCTCCACACTCCTCAATCTTCATTCTCAGCAGAAATCTTTTTCACCTCACATCTTTCCTCATACTTAATGCTAGCTACATTGTGACCTAGTTGGCTCTGTCTCTTCTGCTTGAGAGTCCAGCTCAGTGATCAAGGAACTGTTAGTCTATATTCAAGCTGACTTTTGTGAATAGAGTCATGAAGAATTCTCCATTTCCCTGTAGCACATCCTTAATGAAGTGATTGCAAGAGAAATCTCAATGTTTTATGAACATTGAAATGATTCAATAGTTTTTAGGAGGGAAAAAACAAGTGTTGTCTTGTCATGAAAATGGCATAAATTTCATGGACTTCTTCCAGATTATTTTTTTCAAAATGTATATAACTTTAAAATAAAGATATCATGTGAACTTATATTTATATTAAGTAAACACTGTTGAATATAAATGCCCTATACCTCAACAGCATCAAAACACCTATTTTCTTTAACAGCTTGTCTCTGACTTCACTGAGGAATACTTACCTTTCACTACAGAGAGTAACTGAGTGAGTCTGGAGCACTATGTTACATGGAGCTTCCATCCCCAAATTTGTCTGAACAAATCAGAGAAAATCTATTCCTTGAAAACAGTGCAATATATACGAAAACATAAGTAGCTCCCAGAGTCAATAATGATCATCATCAGCACCATCATTATCATAATTTGCAATTATGTGGTCCCTTCTACCTGAGATCTCAAAGAATTTTACATGTGACTGTAATTAAACTTTACCAGCTCCCTGTACTGTAGTGTACATTTTACTGGTCACATTAATTAAAAAAAAAAAATCGTAAGCATCGCTTTTGGAATTTTTCATGCCTCAAGAAAAATATAGAGTATTTGAGTATAAAGAGTAAAGAATCAGTATTTAAAGCTTCAGAGAAAGGGTATTTATTGCTGAACAATACAATTTATGACTAGATTGTTAATTTTTTCAAAAGTGTTCATTTAATACAGGAACATAGTTCCATTTTCTGAAGTGAAAATTATATTGGTCTTACAGTGGATTCTTATTCTCTTATACCTCTTTCTCAGAAATCTCACTAACAAATCAGCCACAATTCAAGATATTTGAGTGGCTTCAAAGGCATGGCCCTCAGACTAATTACAATTCAATTCAACTTGGGCTTCTAATTATTTAAGTTGCTTTTGAAAATTGAATCCCTAAGTCATTAGTGGCCAGATGCTTACAATTATAAAGGCCCTTAACTCCCTCTGAAGTGCCAGTTAAGAGCCCAGGTATCTTTCAGGCTCTAATGTTAAGTATTTTTAATCAATGTCACCTAGGATGTACTAATATATAACTTGGTGACTGGGCAGTTTTACAGTGCATGACTCTGAAAGAGAAATTTTATTCCTTATAGCTGCATTGTGTGGATGTGTACTCCACATCAAAATGTGTCTCTGAGATATTTTCAAGTCCTAAAGTGAAAGGCAGATTCTAGGCACCCTTCAGGCCTCTATGTTGTGTGGGAAACTCTATTATGTCTTCCAGATTTAGAAAAATGTCAGATGAGGAGCACTTGGGTATTTAACCATGCATGTGAACAGTTAACTGGAGCCATCTGTTTCTTCAGGGCAGAACTGAGTCTTCTTGTGAATCAGCTTTCCCTGTCGGTTTTCCTGAAGCAACTTTTAATATTGTATCAGACACAGGAAGAGAGTCATATTTGGTATTTGCATCAGATGTTGTGAAACATTCAAATGCTAATATGGTTGCAGCAATGTTTGAAAGAGGAAAACATGGCAAGGAAAGTTGAAGAGAATGTATGGGATTTGGTTTGGAAGTTGCTTAGAAAAGATGGTTAATTCTTTCAAAACCTTTTTTCTGTGCACTGGTATAAAGAAAACTTTTTTCCTTGTTTCTAAATAAGGAGATATATTACTTTTGTATTTAAATTCCTTCATATGGCACATAATACAGTAGGAACAGGCATGTACTTTTCACACTTACACACTCACATATAGACACTAAGATGTTATGTGATTGTTGAAGTAAAACCCCACTCCTGTAACCAGCGGAGCTACTAAAAACAGAATCAGTGAGTATTTACCTTTTCTTTTGTAGGGAATTCTGAGCCTACCTTCCAGCTCTGTTGCAGCTCTGGAATGGTTGATAATGTTTATGTGTAGGCATATACATATGTATATGTATATTTTTATATTAATGTAATCAAGATTTTGGTGACTACCTAATCCTGATTTCTATGTATAGTGTTTATTCTTATTAACAAATTCTGTGCTAATAGGAGGTTAATTTCTATCAAAATAGGGGTGTATGTTGGGGAATTGTTATTTTAAGTTTCCTAAAATAAACAGACTATCTTCCTCCTCAAATGAAAGCTTATCATAGTTTAAGGAGAAATCTGTTTATTTGTATGTAACAGGCCATCTGTCTCAATGTCCAAGAAATGTAATTGCTAAATTGCATATTCTAAGCTAAGTTATAAACAGTAATATTAAACGAAGGTACTACCCTAAGACAAGAGGTCTGCAGCTGTCTTTCGAGCTGGTAGTGTTCATGTGGACCTTAATCCAAAGCTTTAACATACTGCTTGTGACAGACTGAAGCAATTCACAGCAGCAACAAGAGGTGTTAATGATAGGTTCCCTATGTGACGTCTCATCATACTTCTGTCAGGAGACAGAAGAGAATGGATGCGTTGGGGTATCATGTATCTGTGACGAAACTGAGATAATTAGTCTTTATAACCTGACAATTAATCTTTATAAACTGAGATTTTATTCTCCTGGTCAGGAGTTTTCCTAATGGCTTTAAGAAAAAAAATAAATCAAATTGTTCTTACAACTAATTGATACTTTTATAGCTAATTGTTAAATGTAAAGAAGAAAGACATGAGTCAATTAACTCCCAGAGAGTAATGAATTAATAACGAATGAATGAGACCCAGAAAAAAATCTTTATATTGGTTTCACAGGGTTGATTAAGGCAGTCCCAAAAAGCCTACAAAACTCCTTGATCTTGCTTACACCATAGAAACTAAAAGTGGCAGAGATATTTTTTTGGTGGTGACATTAAACATCCCATCTGTTTTACACTCACCCAGCAAACAAATTTTGGATCTTAATTGTGATGGGAAAGGAAAAAAAGTTTGTTCTGAATTTATTTAATGTAAAATAAGTTCCTTGCAAGGAGTGTTGTTGGCTGTATTAGATCCAGAGATATAGTGTTAACTGAGCATGCTACTGCTTGTAAGGATGCTTCTGTGATTTTATTGTATTTGACTCACTGTTACCACAGATAGAAAGAACAAGTAAGACAAAATGTATTTCTAAAAAAAGTAGATAATATAACATTCTGTTCTGAATACTAAACGTGATTCTGATCTCTCACTTTTCTTTTTACTTTTGCCAGTAAAGTAGTGGAAAGAATTAATATGACTAGGGACACTGGGACATAACTAGGGAATGGGAATATACTAGGATTGAGACCTATGTGTGCTAGCAATGAGATTCCTCAAGATCACAGGACTGGAGGTTACCTAAAGTACTCTTGACCCCAATCCACAAATACTCCTGGCAACTATATTTTATGGGCTTTCTGCTAAGAAGCTATGCTCCTCACATCAGAATTTTTTTTTCCCAGAAAATATTTACATGATCAATAAATCTTGCAATTTTCATCTTATAGGTATAAATCATCAGTAGAGATGCATTTAGTCTTGTGATGTTGCTAACTTACATTTTATGGTTCTTTCTCTTCATGTTTTTCTTGAGCTGTTTGTAACGGGCAGAGATATTTCCTCTCAGCATTCTTTTTTTTAATTTATTTTTAGGCTAAATGAATGTTTCTCTTTTTTGTTTCTTTGCTTTTAAATGAACACACAGTGGTATGGAAGAGGTTTCACTGAGGGGTAAATTTTCTTCTATTACAAAATTTGCTTAAATGGACAGATGACATTGGGCTGATAATGTTTTCTCCGTTGTGATATCAGTTAATTGAAAAAATAACCCAAATCATCATTTTGTTTGTTTGATGACAGGAAGGCAGCTCAATATATGGCTGTTATTGTTATAAAGAAACATGAGAGTTGACAAAAGAATATTAGAAATAGTTTATTTTACCTTTGAGATCAACAACTTCTGTAAATGCCTACAGACAATTTTCAAGCCTGGACTCCTCTTTCCTAAGTTAGTTAACTAAGGTGGATTTACACAGATGACCAAAAGAACTGCTTGCTCTTTAGCTACAGCTCACTTCCCATAGGCCAAACAGAAAGTTATTCTTTATATATGAGGTACTGCATTTGAATGAGTTCATGGTCTGCCTAAGTGTTGCCTTTTAACTTGACTAGGCTGGGTGGATAGCTGTAGGCTGATAAAACGCACTCGTTTCCTTCCTGCTGTTGACTGCTTTGCATTTCCTTTATCTTTTCTGTGAATGACATTCTGTTTATTTCTGCCTGACACTAAGTAATCTTCCCTTTCCCACCTCCTATGAATATGGGGTACAGTTTATGTACAGGTCCTTACACTGTCTACTCTACTCAGAACCAGTTTAGAGAGAGGGTACTAGGTCTGAAAAAAACCCTGACAAATCTCATCACACTTTCCTAACCAATATCCTTAATTCATTAATATTTACCCTTTTTAAAATTAAAGAGTATCTTTAATCTTCCAGCTCAACTATTTGCAAATTAAAATGAAACAATCATGTCCACTCCATCTATAATTCTTTGTGCTGTAGCTTGATTTTTTCTGCACTCTGAAGTAGTGTGTGGATTACTTGATCCTGCTTTTCTATATTTTTCTTTCCCCCTCATTGCTGTAATATCTGTTGCGACTATAGAAAATTAAATTAAGTGCAATCTAAAGACATTTAGGAGGATTATTTTCATGGAAGCAACCTTGTAAGTTATACGGTCCTGAACTTTTCTCAGGAATGATAGTAAGACTTTGAATTTGACACAGGGGTCCTGTGATTACTTGCTATGGATAGCACTGATGATGAAGAAATCTATTTCATTCTGTAACCTTAAGGTGGGAATGATAGTTCTGAATCTCATTCATCTAGAATTGAGGTTGTTAAAGAATGAATCTTCAAGTGAAATGACAGGTTAAAATCTTCTGGACAGCTACAGATGAAATAATTATTTTGTTCTATTTTATTAACTGCTAGCTGAGAGAAACTTGGGAAAGAAATGCAACCATTTTTGATGAAGCAAAGAATGTTTCTAAGACCTACTTCTGGCAAAAAAATGCTTTTTGGTAATTGATAGAACTTAGTAAGTTAAACGTCTTTTCTAATCTGTACTTTCCTCAAATTCTTTCATTTAAGGCCTTGAGCAGAGAAATCATGATGTGGCTTATTATTCCTGCATCAATATATTAACCCTTCCTCATGCTTTTCTCTATTACTTAATTTGTTCACTGTCTTTTCTGCTTAAGAAAGCAGTTCACAAAAAAATTATTAGTGTAAGGTATACGAACAAAATAAATATTGTTAAAACTATTGTAAGACTCCTTGTGGAATACGTGTATGTAGGCCAGCGAATAAGATGATCAATTTTTTCACTGCTGTTAGCAGTGATGTGTTGAAAACAGGTATTTGGTTCATGAGAGCCATGAGATACCTTGTTGGAGACAAGTTTTTCACAGAAATATTGAAACTGTATTAGATTATATGAAGTTAGGAGGAAATATTGACAGTATTTCACAGATTAATTGAGGGAGCAATTGGACTGATGAAACTAGATCATTACCAGTTGCCACTTAATCTTAAATATTGGCTGAAGTTTATGAAAGACTTGTGGCCAGCAGTTTATGGACACCTCAAAACACAAGCACTTCTCAGGGTCTTAGTACGTGCTTTTACTTGTTAATTTATTTTTCCTTAGGAAAATAAACAATTCATTACATAAAAGTATTAAAAGAACAAAGATAATTTTGGTTTTGTTAGAGAGAGAATAAGACTTTCAGTGCTGCCACAGCAAGATATTATTACTAAGATACTGCAATATTAGTGTCAACCAGGTATTCACTTAATAGCTTGTTAAAATTTACAGAGGATTGTTCTGTCATGTCTCTGATGGCTTTTAAAACAAAACAGTAACTCATTACCAGCTGACATACCTTTGCTGTTCTGTCATATCTGACTACGAAAACGTATATAAACTTTTGCCTTTTCAAAACAATAGGTTTTTATTTCAAATTATGTATACCAATTTCAACATCAGAATTATTCATTAATAAAAACAAATGATTATGCATGTACTCAGCCCTACTCTACCACCTGATTTTTTTTTAGCTAAGAACAGATGTAGGTGTGATACTAGTTACAAGAGCTCTGCATGTGGAAACAGAGAATTTCTTTGATCTGTACAATATACCCAACTCTCTAGAATAAATTATATTGTTTATATTGTTATTGACTGGAATAAACTGTATTGTTTATTTAACTGTTTTTGATCCATACTAGTATCTTTGAGAAACACTAGAAAGAAAGGAGATTGTAGATTACAAATCCAAAGTAGCAGAAGGTAGTCTTTGAGTAACTAACTGGTTACTTGAAGTAACATCTTGAAATTTCAAATACCTCACAGGCATCACTATATTCACATAAATACAAAAAGATAAAAAAGAATATAACAGCTTGTGTTAATGTTGAACATTTCAGAAGCTTTCTGTCATCACTCAGTGACAGTGAAGAAGATAAAGACACTGGAAAACGACATTTCGTGCCTAAATTTTAGTGTTGTAAATGAAAGAGAAATGTAGCAAAAAGATTATAAATGTCTATAAAGAAAATAAAATCTCATATACAAACTGTCCCAGCAAAGAAATATTTTAAAAGCCAAACTGGTAATGTGTACATCTAATATTTTTTTAAAGACTAATGATTTCTTTAAAAAAATAGAGAAATTATTTGATTAAAACTTTTTCATATTCTCAAAGTATAATGATATAATTCATAAGATGAATAAGCACTTTTGTTTTAAAAACTATAAAAAGTTTAACATTGTCGTGACTGATTACTAGGGAGATGGCTTAGTTTAAAGATAATCAGAGTTTTCACATTAACAGAGCTACATTACATTAGTATGTCAGGATACAAGCTCCCTTAAAAGTATGATCTTCATTGATTCCTTACTATTGCAATAGGATAATTGTCTATATCCTTAATAATAAATTTGTGTCATCACAGTAACTGTGATTTCATTGGTTTACACTTCTTTGAAACTGAAGACAAAGCTTTCATTGAATTGGCTGTCACAATCAAATGTTTGTGAAATGATAAAAGCACATGTTTTTAATTGCAAATAAAGAATGCTGATTAGCATAAAGCAAAAAGCTTCACTGTGAAGCATCACAGACTCTTTGAATAGTCACAGTGAGGTCACCACAGTCTCAATAAAGTGGTCATCTTGTAGCAAGACTGAAAAGTAAACTTGATTATTATTTGAGATATTTTTTATTTGAGATGGTCTTCTTGTATCCTGTATAACATCAAAAGCACAAGTCAAAACCCAAATATTTCCTGGATTGTGTTGTAATATTAGAAAGCGGAAACTAGAGGGGGGACAAATTTAACATAGGCAGTTTTTCAGAACTGCTTTACAATGTGAATATTTAACATCTATGCAATTACTTTTTCTATAAAAAGGCACGCTGGAACATTTTAAATTACAATGCTTAATGTTTTCTGTCTTTCCCATTTTGTTATCAATGAATTAAATAACCTCTTCCATTACTGAGACACTTATATTTGGTTGCTTCTGTTATAAATTATTTGATGGACTAAACATAGTAGGAACAAATGTATCATTTGCCACAGAAAGGAAAAAAAAAATCAGAGCTTTATACTGTGTCTACTGCATCTAATTCAGTTGCTTATAAGAAGATTTTGTATTTTAAAGGTTGAGATAATGAAATAAGAATTAAATCTTTTGTGTGTGTGTGTGTGTGTGTACCTTCTTTCTCATGTCTGATTATTTTGGGCTTTCTTTAGTTACCTCTACTAAAAAGGGTGAAAGTTAATAATATATGTTTTTAGCTGTAATACAACAGTTAAAGAAGAAAAAATCCTACAAGGTTTTGCAGCTACCTGTAATAGGTGAATCAAGAGCACTGAGGATGGTGCAGTTCCCACTTTGAGGAGTCCGAGTTTATGTGCAGTGGGTGGAAAGTGTGACCATGACAAAAAATGGAAGGAAAGAAAGAACAAGGTAGTGTTAATTAGATCATACAGTCAGATAGTTACTGCACAGCATATTGATTCCATGGGCTGTCCCCTAAAATAAGCTATGATTAAGCAAATTGCTGGAAAGTGAAATCCTTTACATATGAATGATAAAATAAACTCAAAGTTATAGTAAAAGTGCTTTTGTATTTACAAAGTGACTTTTTTGTTGGGTTGTTTTTATTTTTTTTAAAAAAAATTAGAAAATAATATACACCCAAATCATATATAATCTGAATTCTCTTAACACCTAGTCTCATGTCTTTTTGAGTAAAAATCTATTACTGAAATTTTAAATATTAGTATTAAAAAAATAATTAAAAATCCTACCACTGTTGTGGTACGCTGTTCAGCTGTGAGAAACAATACTGAATTTTATTTTGAGTGAAACCTCACCTATTTTCACACGCATAATTTACTTAAATATATTTGAGTTAACAATTCACATGACTAGCAGTTGGCCTGACCCTTATTCATAAGTAATTATTTGTAGCTACCTATCTCATATGAAGAAATACATCTATTTTGATTGCCTGGAAATGTCATGCAGTATATTCTTTTTTACTTGAACAGTTCAACATAATTCACAGAGAGAAATCTCCATATCGATGATAAGACTCACATCATGTGAGCATGTGGATGATTCTTTTAAGAGGAACTCTTTTGGGTATAACTTTCAGAAAAATCAGAGGTGACTGCTCCTAATAACTGAAGCCAAACTGAAAAACCCAGGAAACAGATAGATAGATAGATACGACCAATTTCTGTAAAACAGTTTCTCTCTTCATCAGTCTCAATCCATGCTATAGTGCTAACTGTTAGGACCAGAGTCTACCTTAAAGATCAAAACTGCTCATTATTATTCTCCTGACATCCTCAGCATCTGCCAGGGTCAAAAATTTACAAGATTCATATTCTTATGTCCCTTCCAAGAATTTTGTCCAGAGTGTAAAACCACAGTATGCTTGAAAACTTGGCAGAATGTCTTTCCGAGGACACAATGATTTGAAAGATACCTGGGCAGAATATCCAATGGAGTTTGCAAATAAAACTTTCAGTCTTTGTTTAGCTGCAAAGAAACAGAAACATCAATAAAAAAATTACCAGAAATCTCCAAACCACTGTGGGAGAAACAAAAAGTGTTTCAGTTTTAGATCTTTTCCATTAATGCTTATTTTCCTATGCTATAGCACTTCCGGCATTTGATCTTTTATATACTGATCATATTATTGACACTTTTCAAAGTTTTTTTCCACATTGGCTCTTATTTTCAGCATCACAAAACAATTTATTTGTGCTAAGAATATTTACAATCATCTGAGTGGTTTCATATGTGCACAGCACATTCACAATATTCCCGCACATAGCTATTCAATTGTGAGTGTTTTGTGTAGAAATCGTGATTTTTTTCTCAATAACTTGGACAATGGGTGGGTTTAATTTTTTTCCTAATTTTCTAGACAGCCATAACTGTTGTTCAGTTGGGAAGACAGTTGCAAATAAATAGATAATATGAAATATCCATATACACATATATATTGGGTTTGCCTGGCCAGATTTCGGTGGCAGGGGGGATTGTAGGGGTAGCTTCTTCAAGTATCCCCTGAGTCTGATAGAGCCAATGCCAGCCAGCTCTAAAGATGGACTGGCCTCCGGCCAAAGCTGAGCCTATCAGAAATGATAGGATAGGAAACCTCTGTGAAAAGAAAAGAGGAAAAAAAGAACTACGCCACACAACAACTGGGAGAGAGAGAGAGAGAGAGAACTGAGAACATGTGAAGATACCAAGGTCAGTGAAGAAGGGAGGGGGAAAATGTGCTCCAGGTAGTGGAGCAGAGAGTCCCCTGGGTTGTGGTGAAGCCCATGGTGAAGCAGGCTGTCCCCCTGCAGCCCATGGGGGTGATGGGTTGTAGATGCCTACTTGTGGCCCATGGAGGACCCCATGTCAGAGCAGGTGGATGCCTGAAGGAGGCTGTAGTCCCATGGAAATCCTGCACTGGAGAAGGTTGCTGCCAGAGCCTGTAGCCCGCAGGGAGAGAGAAGCCCACACTGGAGCAGGTTATCCAGCAGGACTTTTGCGATGCTGCCGAGGACTCTTGCTGGAGCACTTTCCCCTGAAGGACTGCACCTCATGGAGAGACTCATGTTGGGGCAGTTTGTGTCAAACTGTCTCTCATGAGAGGACTCATGTTGGAGAAAGATATGTGAAGATTGTCTCTTGTGAGAGGGACCCCACAATGGCCCAGGGGAGGAGTGAGGAGTCCTGCCCCAGAGGAAGAAGCAGCAGTGGAAATTGTCAGATTAACTGATCATAACCCCCATTCCCTGTCCCCCTGTGCCACTTGAGGGAAGGAGGTGGATAAATTAGGATTGATGTTAAGCCCAGGAAGAAGGGAGGGATGGGGATAAGGTGTTACGGGGTTTTTAAGATCTGTTTTTGTTTCTCACTGCTCGTCTCTGATTTTTTCTTTAATAAATTTAACTAATTCTCCCCAAATCGAGTCTGTTTTGCCCGGGATGGTATCATAGAATCATAGAATGACCTAGGCTGGAAGGAACCTTAGAGATCATTTAATCCAACCTCCCTGCCATGGGCAGGGACACCTCTCAACTAGATCAGGCAACACATGGGGACTGAACAGGGGTCAAACTCATGACCTTGGTGTTAGCAGCATCACGCTCAACTGACTGAGCTATGTGAGTGATCTCCCTGTCCTTATCTCAAACCACGGGCCCATAATTGTATTTTCTGCCATGGGCAGGGACACTTCTCAACTAGATCAGGCAACACATGGGGACTGAACAGGGGTCAAACTCATGACCTTGGTGTTAGCAGCATCACGCTCAACTGACTGAGCTATGTGAGTGATCTCCCTGTCCTTATCTCAAACCACGGGCCCATAATTGTATTTTCTCCACCTGTCTAGCAGAGAAGAGGGGGTGACAGAGGGGCTGTGCAGGCACCTGGCCGCTGACCAAAGTCAAACCACCACAATATGCACGGATATTGCCTCTAGAGAAGGTTAATTCTGAAGAAATATGAAAGGAATACTGCAGAAAAGTTATAGTGAACAGCAGAATTTAATGTAAACTCTAATATGTTCATCAATGGTGCTCTTTATTAATGGAAACATTACCTAATTATTTGCATTTATACAGTAATTCATAAAATATCTCCAAAAGTCTGAGAATTATTGTCATTTATACAGATGATGAACTTCTACACAGACGACATTTTTTCATGTAAGAGATCCATTCAGACTTCTAGATAATTAGGGAGGCAACTGCCTGCTCTTTTAAATGTTACATCTCATATTATGGAGTCATTCCACACTGTCTCTGAAGTAATATGACTCCTAAAAGAGTGAAAAAGTCACTATGAGTAAGGGCTTCTACTGATCCATTTATATATTCGTAATCTGAGTATTCATGGTGTTCTTTAAATGCCTAGACTAGTGTATTAATTGGATGCCTGAGGTCATGTTGATTGCACCCAGTTTAGATGTCTACAATCTAAATACTTACTTTTAAGCTAGTTTTTTATACTCCTTGTATAGTTCTGGAGAGACACAAGGACTTTCATGCTAGAAATTGTCTCAAGCAAATGTCTGCATTAGGTCAGTGGAAGCCTATTCTTGATTTCTGGGCACACTTATTTCCTTTCTCCTCTGAACTTCCTGCTCAGACTTGAGGTAGATGCTCTCAATTCTCTGGGATTAAGCAGAAAATCTAGGGCTTCAGAATGAAGGAAAACATCTAATATCTTCTTTGCCCATCAGTGTCTGATTTTTGCCATCATTGGTATTTCTATGGTGAATTATATCGATGCATGTTTCTTTACAAATTATCACTGTCCCAATTACAAAAACAATTTTAACACAACCAATTACACCATCTCTAACTTACTACAAAATTATCAGAAATTTGCACAAATTGTGGAGGATGTCTGATATAAACTGCACACTTGGATATTACCTGAAAAACTGCAGGATGAAACGGATTTTGAAGGTGTCTTTTCAGTTTTATTGTCTTACAAATGTGATGCGATACAATTAACACATACAGTAACGGATGAAAACCACTAGGAATTGCTAACCACATAGAATTTATTCTGCACATTGTTATGCATTAATGTGCATAAATAACAAATAAAAACCAATTTCAAAAGGCAAGGAAAAGCAATCAAATGTTTAAGAAAAAAATTAATGTCTCTTACTACTATTCAAATGGGGAAAAGATTTATCTCAGGGAAAGTTGAGCTGTTTCTGGCTTTAATCTTTTTTAAAATGCTGCTATAAGTTAGGAAAAAGTGTATAATTTAAGTATATGAACAAGATTGCCGTTTATGTCATGTAGCACAAACGTTGCCTAGGTACTTGTTAGAAAGTGCTTTTCATTTCAACAGAAAATAAGAATTATACAGGTTCTTGAATCACTGGCATTTGCATCTTACTGTCAAATCCTGCCTGCAGTATAGATAAATGTAAACAAATTGTCTTCAGACATGAATATTCAATCAATAAATACACGAAGTTCAGTTGCTTTCCCTTCTGCTGAATGCCTCCAGATTGATTAGGACAAGTATACCACTTTGATTCTTCATATGTGTTAGAAAATGACCAAGGGATCAAGGAAATCTTAGAATCATTTAAGTTGAAAAAGATCTTTAAGATCATCAAGTCCAATTAACCTAGAAATGCAAGATCCACCACTAAATCATATCCCTAACACCTTATCTTTTACGTACCTCCAGGGATGATGACTCCACCCCTTCCATGGGCAGATTGTTCCAATGCTTAAAAACCTTTTTGATGGAGGAATTTTTCCTAATACCCGATATCCCCTGGCACAACTTGAGGCCATTCCTTATTGTCCTAGCTCTTATTACATGGGAGAAGAGACTGACCCCCACATCACCACAACCTCCTTGAAGGCAGTTGTAGAGAGCAAGAAGGTCTCCCCTTAGTCTTCTTTTCTCCAGGCTGAACAACCCCAATTTCTTCAGCTGCTCCTGATAAGACTTTTTCTCCAAATCCTTAATCAGCTGCATTGTCCTTCTTTGGACATGCCTCAGCTCCCCAATCTCTTTCTTACGAGGGACCCAAAAGTGAACACAAGATTTGAGGTGCAGCATCACCAGTGCTAAGACCAGGGGTACGATCCCTCCCCTTGTTCTTCTGCACAATATTTCTGGTACAAATCTCAGAAAGCAGCAAGTTATGGGCAATTTTCTGAACATTTTTTTTCTCAATATGTTTTCAATATGATTTGATTTTCATTTAGTAATCACTGTAACAAAGAGACATGAAAATTTGGGTTAGTGCTTGACTTAGTAAGTCTGACCAATTCTCAGTATCTAATAAACCAAAATATTTTTCTTATTCTGAAAATAGTTTCCCTTTCTGAGGAAAAAGAATATTAGTCTACATTTATTTTTCAGCTGCAAGGGAAGACACTAAGCTACAATATGATGGGTGAGAGAGATGTGTGAGGCATTCCTATTATATATAACTATTTTTGTTCAGATATTGCAAATTCTGAGGCTTCTGCCACTTCTGGCTAAGGTTTACTAGCCGTAATTTGACCTGAGAAGATCATTACCGGAAGAGTTTAACATTACATTGAGGTTTAACAGCCACATGAGATTTCATTACATAGTTAGGATTGTAAACCTCAGACATAAAGGCAGAATGCCC
>NW_009718745.1:0-10351 GCF_000703405.1 Apaloderma vittatum | reverse complement strand
AATCCCCCCTGTCCCCCCCCCCCCCCCCCCCCCCCCCAATCTATCTAAAATCTGTTTTCCAGTTGAAGTAATTGTTTGGAGACATGGATACAATTAGTGGAGTGAAATAGATGTATTCAGAGAGTACTTCATTCCAAGCAACTTAGAAAGACATCATGAAACAGGAGGAGTAGATCTCTATGAAGTGCCTATTTCAATTTCTATCCTGCTGCCTCTTCTATTATTATTTACTAAGGAGGTAGCATATGGTGATTATCAGATTAGACCAATAATGTCTAGATGTGTAAACTGAGGCAAGACAAATACTGTTGTGACTTCACATAACTTTAAGATTTTGAGGAAAATCTGTAGCTTTTTGCTCAAACATACATTTTTAATACAGTAATTTTGATACTTGACGTTTGAATCAAAGCCCTTGCTTTTTCTTACTAGAATTCTGTCTCTCTCTCTACTGCAGTATCTTAAGATTTTTTGACACTGTAATTTATTATTTTACATTTCTTTTATTTCAGAAAACAGCTTAAGTAGCTTGAAACTGAAGATTTTACTGTACTGTTGGATAAATTTGACAAGTATGATTAATTGCTATTTATTCCTGTTTATTAAACTGTGAGAGGATTTAACATATATTAGATACTTTTCAGATACTAAAATAAAATTAAGCCTTGTTTCTGGCCCTCATAATTCGACTATGTAGGGGAAGACTGCATGATCAGAAAGGATGGCATGAAGGTTTCATTAATTTTTCATATGAACAACTATTGATAGTTTATTTGATTAGATTTTATGGATGGTTTTATGATATATATATATTGTAGTAGGTTTTGTAGAGGAATTTGATTTAGAGGTGGAGATATGCTCATGGACCACTGCCCTAGGTGCCATCCCTACAGGAACTTCTGGAAGAATTTTAGTGTTACGGTAGTGTAGGGCTATAGGTTGGACTTGATGACCTTAAGGTCCTTTCCAACCTTGATATTTCTATGATTCTATGATTCTATGATTCTAACCACAAGAGTAGTTATGAGAAGAGACAAACAGGAAACCAACTTCTTGCACTGGCAGAGGTAGAAGGTCACTCATGCAGCACACACAGACCACTCTCCGAGTTCACAAGCACACACACTTTAGCGAATCCCTCAAGCACCAGTACAGCCCGTCCACCTGCCTGGCAGCCCTACCTGGATCCTGCCCCCCCATACCTGCCCCGTGGGTCCCTGACTTTCCAGCTGGTCCTGCTGGGTGCTGCACACACAGAGCACTCACGCACTCATCCTACAGGCACCTTGCACTTGAGGACTGGGGTCACTTGTCACAAGACTCACCCAAACAAATGTACTGATCTTCTCCAGTTTACATGTGACCATCCCTTTTATACTCTTCTTGTCTTTTCCTCTTCTTTATTCCTCCCCAATGCTCTTTTGAAAAATGTTTCTTAATAAATTTTATATAACATCTCAGGCCCTCCCTCGAATTTACCAAATGTCTTATTGTCCTTGTTTCTCCCTTTTTATGAAGTCCAGGCTGGTCCTTTCCAAAGCTGTGCCTGGAGTTTCCTAATCATCCACCAATTAATGACTGGAGTCTTTCATTCTTTTTCACCGTTTTCATTATCTCTTGCATGACAGATCTGTGTCTCTGTGCTCGGCTTCCCTCTTTACTTGTTATTCCTCTTGCATTTCAAAGGTGCATGTAAAGGGCAGATCAAATAACCTGAACGATGCAGCTGCTCTCACACTCCACATACCACATGAGTGAGACTGTCTAGCTCAGATATGGACATACAGATATTTTAGAGATCTGAAGTTAGATGGGTTGAGGACCAAACTTTAAATGCGGGTTCCCTTAAAAGTGTTTCAGACATCTGTTTCTTCAGAACACATCCAAGGTGCAACCACGGGATCCAGTCAAGACCTGAAGGAGCTTATGCAACTGTCGGGACTGGAGAAAGGTACACTGACACTGTAGCTGAGGTCAGGTTTGGACAACCAAGCCTGGACTTCTGTGTCACCCCTGGGTCAATGGACAGGGGTGAGGAGAGATTCTGGGGAGGATAGGCAGGGCCATAAAGGCCTGGTAGTGCCTTGGATGAATCTGTCATGACTTTCTGCAGAGTTGCTTAGTTTACACAGTGGGAATGAACAATAATATGGTCCCAACAAAGCTGAAGGTCTTATGAATAAAGCAGTCTATTATGAAGTGAGCAACATATCTTGAATTCAGGAGAATTTGTGTTTCAAATTCTTAAACTAAACTCTGCATCCAATATTTTTTTTTGCATGATTGGGATTTGGTATGTAGTTCAATTTGTCTACCCATTTTTCTGCTACTGTTAGAGCAACCTTCTTTTTTCCTATCTTGTACTTGGCCTGGGTGGCTTTTCAGCCAAGTAACAAATTCTTGAGTTATCTGTTTTCCCACTATGGTGGACTGAAACAGGTAGGTGTCTCCAAAGAGGACTCAGGCTGATGAAGTTAGGCATCAATCATTCTCTATTGTTTGTCAAGGCCATTTAGGAGATTTTCTTTACTGGGGCTAGCTACTAACCCATCATGGTTTGTGACATCCATATTGAGTGTTAAGAATCTCTTCCAAGTTCTACAATTTCCTTCAGTTTCTTAGAATTGTTGAATAATGAATAAGGAAGATTTGGAAGGTTTTTTGTAATGTCTGTACAGATTATTTTTTCTTTTCAGAAAAATTCCTTTGATTTCCAGTAGTTCATCCCTTCTCTCTCTCTTACTCCAGATCTTTCCAAACCAGTCATATTATTTTTTCTATTACTCTACTCTCCAAAAGAACATAATGTTCTTTCTCTACTTTCTTTTCTCTTCAGAAAAATGAACTGCTAAGACAAGATATTTGTTCATAGCTGTTCCATAACTGTCTTCATTGAAATCAGTGGTAAAACTCCTATGTTAGTTCTGCGGAACCATGGTGTAATCTATTATGTCATATGTCATTCAGCTTGACAAATTACACCATTTTATTTCCTACAATGTTTCTTTTCTGTTCAAAATCATTTAAGGACCTCTTAAAATATTTTGAATAAATGAAAGCCCTAGAATACCGTTTTGTCAGTTTTCAAAAATATTAGGAGGAAAATGGAGACAATATTAAAACTCAGAATAGGCTGAGCATAAATACATTTTGTCCCTTCAAATAAAAGCACAATTTAGTGCAAAGGAGCACACATGTTAACTACTGTTTCCCAAACAGGATAAACAGTCATTATTAGATTACTCCACTACAGGTAGACACAAAGCCAAATCCTCAGGTAAGCTTTTGCTAGTACTTACCCCATGTATTAATCAGCCATCATAGAAAAATAGAAATTTTGTCAGAGATTTTCATCAGGCCACTCTCCATGACTCTAAGTGCACAGTAGGATGTAATAATCATTTCTGTGATGCAAGTCTCTCTTATGCTGAAGGACAAGAATGCTCAATAGGTGAACTGTGTGGGTTTTATCTGCCTACCTGGGTTAAACTATGGCAGTTCTTTCTGGCGCCCAACATTGGATTCAAAGGGCTTGGGGTAATGACAGATTTGATTAGAGTGTGCTAGACCAAATTTATAGCTGCCATAGCTATTTATCTGCTAATTAGCAGTCTCCTGTACTTGCCATAGGGCTTTCTTATCTTGTTGTATATGAGAATCTAGTGCTTGTTGATTTTTTTTGCATCTACTGTTTGCAGTACTGTTTCTCATTTTACTCCTGTGGCCTGTGTATAAATTCACCTGGGAGCAGGGCACCTTGAAACATCTGTGGCCATGGATAAGTCCACACAAGAGTAGTTACACCCCTGAAGGGATTGTGGCCCAAGGAAAAGTCCATGCTGGGGTAGGTACACCTGAGGTCATCTGTGGCTCTGGATAAGTCCATGCCACAACAGTTACATCCTGAAGCATCAGTGGCTGTGGATAAGTTCACAACACAGCAGGTACACCCCTGAAGACACTGTGACCCTTGAATAAGGCCACACTAACAGATCATGGCTTACAGCTAAGGTGATGCTGGAGAAGGAGCAAGGGTGTGGTGGTGCAGAGGAGTTCACTGCAGTGTTAAACTCTGTTGTCTGGTCCAAATGCATCAGGGGTGGAGATTATAAAGGATATTCCTTTAAATTTTTGTAACCCATGGTTTTAGTTGCACCTCATAAGAAGTACTGTAGAAGGAACTCCTTGTCACTAGTCAGACTAGGCACAAGAAGATGAGTTCACTGTGGTGTAAAATCCAAGGAACCAGGGGTTGAGATTGTAATGGATTTTTAAATTGTTATAGCCTGTGATTTGAGTTGCATGTTATAGGAAGTACTGTAGCAGGAATCACACAAACCGATGAAGAATGAGCATCACAGGAAGCCATAAAATGCAGTAATGACCCATCCTGAGCTCAAAGGTTGATGAATGGTTAATGAGAGTGCATTAGTTATCACTTTACATGTTAAACTGTCTTTATATCAAATCATAAGCTTTCACACTTTTACCTGTCTGATTCTCTCCTCCATCACACTGTTGGGAAGTGACTGCATGGCCGTGGGGGACAGGACTGCCTACTGGGATTAAACCACAAGAATAAGGAAGAGTTGAACTCCGCTATACCTGTCCTGCACTGATGAAGAATCCACAGCGTTGCAGTGAAGAACTATCCAAGAGAAACCAGTTAGATCACTTATGCATCTGGCCAACACACAATTTCTGTGATCCATGGTATTCTGATGTGGGAGATAGTCTTGCCAACAAATTGTCAAGCAAATGTTTTGGCAGCTGAACAACAAACATTTCCAGTTTCACTGAATTCCCAGTTTGTAACTCTAACTAGTAAAAGAAGAACATACAGCTGAAGATTCAACTTTTTTTCTATTCAACAGTGTTAAACTACTGCTTTTAACATGGTGCTTTGAAGAATTTTTAACGATTCTCCACAGTACTAACAAATATAATATTAAATGAGTATGAAAAGAAAGATGAATTTGTTGTAAACTATTTGTATATTCCCAGCTTTTTAAATGTATTATTAGTACAAATTTTATTCACAATCATCCCTTCCGAGATCCCTGAGAAATTCATGCTAATTTGTAAAGACATATATTCACTTAGTCATTAGTTGTGACTTCTTTTGAAGTAATGGTAATGTTTCATTAACAGCTAATTTCTTTAGACCTAGAATTACTCAAGAGATTATTGTACAAAAATCAGACTCCTTCAAAGAGTTGTTGAAAGACAATGGGTTGTCAATTAACCCTCTACTCTCAGGCTTCCTCCTCTATCATAAAATGAAAAGAGTAGGACTATTCCCTACTTCACAGAATACCACACTCAGTGTAGAGTACCTGGTACCTTCATGAGTCAATAACATAAGTGGTAGCAGAGTAAAAAAGAAATTTATCTCACTCAATGTTTGCACTATAAATACCGATTTCTGGACATCTATATTCTGCTCTCCCTTTATAGTAGTCTGTGAAGAGAAACAGGCACATATAGAACATTTTTATACAGCTAAATTAGAGAAATTCAAGGAGAAAGACTGAGTACTAATCAGCCCTAAAATTTTGACTTGTTTTCTGTCTTTACTTTGAACCCCTTTCTCTAACTCTCTCCTGCACACCTACGTAAGGAATGAACTGGAAGGATTGTTAATGTGGATTGCTTTATGTCACTTAGGATCATTACTCAGCTTTTCATTCAGTAGTAAAAACATAGCTGTAGACTGGGACTAATACCATTCTACAGCAGATGATTAAATAGTAGGTGAGAAAGTTCCATATAAATTTGTTTCTTTCTTCTCTTTCTTGTATGAGCATACAGAAGCATAGGGTTACGTGACATCACAAAACCATAGAATCACAGAAACACAGAATGTTAAAGGTTGGAAGGGACCTCGAAAGATTATCTAGTCCAACTCCCCCTGCCAGAGCAGGATAACCTACAGTAGGTCACACAGGAACGTGTCCAGACAGGTTTTGAATATCTCCAGAGAAGGAGATTCCAGAGCCAGGGCTCTGTCACCCTCACAGGGAAAAAGTTTTTATAACATTTTTGTGGAACCTTCTATGTTCCAATTTGCTTCCATTGCCCGTTGTCCTGTCATTGGACATCACTGAGAAGAGCGTAGCTCCATCTTCCTGACACTCACCCTTGACATATTTATAAACATTAATGAGGTCACCCCTCAGCCTCCTCTTCTCCAAGCTAAAGAGACCCAGCTCCGTCGGCCTCTCCTCATAAGGGAGATATTCCACTCCCTTCATCATCTTTGTGGCTCTGCGCTGGACTCTCTCAAGCAGTTCCCTGTCTCTCTTGAGCTGAGAGGCCCAGAACTGGACACAATATTCCAGATGTGGCCTCACCAGGGCAGAGTACAGGGGGAGGAGAACCTCTCTTGACTTACTAGCTATTCCCCTTCTAATACACCCCAGGATGCCATTGGCCTTCTTGGCCATGAGGGCACATTGCCCACTGTCCACCAGAATCCCCAGGTCACTTTCCCCTGTGCTGCTCTCCAGCAGGTCAATCCCCAACCTATACTGGCTCATGGGGTTATTCCTTCCCAGGTGCAAAATTCTACACTTGGCCTTGTTGAACTTCATAAGATTTCTCCCCGCCCAGCCCTCTAGCCTGTCTAGGTCTCTCTGAACGGCAGCACAGCCTTCTGGTGTGTCAATCACTCCTCCTAGTTTTATGTCTTCAGCAAACTTCCTGACAGCACTCTCTAATCCCACATTCAGGTCACTGATTAATATATTGAACAACACTGGTCCCAGCACTGACCCCTGAGGGACCCCACTAGACACAGGCCTCCAGCTAGACTCTGCCCCATTGACTACAATTCTCTGACTACTTCCCTTCAACCAATTAGCAACCTACCTCATTACCTGGTCATCCAGACCACACTTCCTCAGTTTATCTATGAAGATGCCGTGGCCACCATCCATCCACCTGGTTATGTCTTCATAAAAGGCTATCAGGTTGGTCAAACATGACTTTCCCTTGGCAAAGCCATGCTGATCGCTCCTAATAACATTCTTGTCCTTGATATGCCTAGAGACAGCAGCGAGGATAAATTGTTCCATCACCTTTCCAGGGATGGAGATGAGACTGACTGGTCTGTAATTACTCGGGTCATCCTTCCTGCCCTTCTTGAAGACTGGAATGACATTCGCTTTCCTCCAGTCTTCTGGCATCTCACCTGTCGCCCATGGAGAGTGGTCTAGCAATGACTTCCAACAGCTCCCTCCACACCTGCTAGTGCATCCCACCGCGGCCCATGGATTTATGTATGTTCAGGTGTCCTAACTGATCCCTAACCCAGTCCTTCTCAACCAGGGCAAACTCCTCTTTTATCCTGACTTCCTCTGGACCTCAGGGCTCTGGGGCTCCTGAGGACATTATCCAACAGTATAGACAGAGGAAAAGAAGGCATTCAGCAACTCTGCCTTCTTTCTAACCTCTGCCTCCAGGGCACCCACCTTATTCACCAGAGGGCCTACATTTCCTCTACTGTTAGTTTTGTCTGCAATGTATTTGAGGAAGCACTTTCTGTTGTCTTTGACCTCCCTCGCAAGGTTTAAGTCCTTTAATGCCTTAGCTTTCCTAGTTGCCTCCCTACATCCTCTTATACTCAACCCAAGTGGCCTGCCCGTCCTTCTATGATCTATATACTCTTCTTCCACTTGAGTTTGCCCAGCAGTTCCCTGGTTAATCATGCAAATCTCATGGCTCTCTTTCTTGATTAACTACCTGTTAGGATGCACTGATCTTGAGCATGGAAGAAACAGTCCTTGAATATTGACCAGCTATCTTGGGCCCATGGGGTTTCCCACAGCAATTGCTTGAAAAGGCCAAAGTTGGCCCTGCTGAAGTCCAGAGTTGCAATCCTGCTTGGTATTCTGTTCCTACTGCACAAGATCAGGAACTCCACCATCTTGTGGTTGCTGCAGCCAAGGTTGCCCTCAACCTTCACTGATTAAATCAGACTTTCCTTGCTGGTGAGCATAAGGTCCAGCAGCGCTCATCCACCATTTGCATCAAGAAGTTATCATTGATGCACTGGAGGAACCTCCTGGACTGTGGATGGCTGGCTGTGTAGGCCTTCCAGTAAATATCTGAGTAGTTGAAATCCTCCATGAGAACCTGGATCTGTGATTGAGAGTCTGCTGTCAGCCTACTGCGAAAGGCTTCATCAACTTTCTCATCCTGATCAGATGGCCTGTAATAGACACCCACGACAGTATCACCAACGTTAGCATTTACAGATGTGAAAAAGTCCCATAAGGACTTCCAATCATGCTTTTAGAAACAATTCACTTTTTCTTAAGTTTTTTCAATTAAAACCTATTTTGTTTCCTATCTTAATGTCAAACTTCATTTCCTAAGTAGGTCGATATTAGCATGCTATTTATCTAGTTGTTTATATTGAAACTTCTTTATTCAGGGTGGAATAAATTTAGACCAAACAAGATAATGTTTTTTGCCGCTGTTTTTTAATTTGATTTAATTTTTCAATCTGATGGGCAAGTTTTTGTGAGCAGTGTCAAACTATCTCTTGCTATTGTAATAGTATTCAGGCTCTTATTTACGGAAGGTAAGTACAATTTACAAAACCTTACAGTCAGTTTAAGGAGGGCCTGAATGAGGTATACAGACATGTATAAGCACAAGTGTGACTGCAAAGAGGGAAAATAACTGTAAAAATTCTCAAGACCTAAGGGCCATTCTTATATTTAGAAAATGTATTTCATTTAAAGAGTAAGGTGAACTGTAATACTTCAGGGAAGAGACAGAAATATTTGCAAGGAATTCTTTTAAGATCTATCCTTCATACCTCTTGTGCCGTAAATACTTAATGTTAACTAAAATAAATCCCACCCGCTCTCTTCAGCTCCAAAGGAAGTACTGTTTTAAATACGCACTTGTTTAATACCAGTCTTTAATTCATTCAGAAATATGCAGCTCAGCTTCCATGGTCTTGTCTGCAAAAGATAATTACGAGGATGTGAATCACTATGTTTTCAGCTGAATCAACCACTCAAACTAATAAGCCTTTTAGGATGTTCTCATGAGCATGTTTTTAATATCTGAAGACAATAAATAGATGTGTAGCATTTCAGTCAGGTGAGAAAAACTGTGGCATCTCTGGACAGCATTTGCTTTGTGTTTCCCCACCCATCCCTCAGTATTAAGATAACCTTCATCCTCTGTTCCAGCTACACTGATTTTTTTACGAGACCAGACTGGGAAGAACAGTATTGACTAATAAGACTTTGAAAACCTTTCATGATTTTCTGAACTTGTAAATATCCCCGTCAGCTATGGCCCATCATGAATTAAATTAACCTCAAGTCTATTAGTTAAATCCTGTCCAGTTTGTTTGTCCCTGCAAGAGCACTCTGTGCTAGACACAGAGCTGTAACATAGGACACAGGGCTGTAACATAGGAGCTTATTAATAGAGGGAAATTTTTCTCTAATTTTGGGCTGCTTTGAAGTAAAGGAGTAGCAAGAAGCACAGCTCCAGATGAAAGCCATTAAAGCCTCACAATACGAACATTCACATCAGATAATCTGTTCCAGTGCAAATAACTAGTGCCGTTGTCAAGAATATGTTAAACAGATTTCAGGAAATTAACTTCCTTTTGACACTGCAAAAGTGGTTTCTTTACTTGAGTGGTAAAATGCTAGGCATGTGTTGCTCATGTTATACCTATTTTGTGAATTCTTGAAGGATTTCAGGGCTGTTTATCTGTCTGTGCTCACAGGGGATAAGTTCACTATAAAATCAAAACAAAAAAGTGCTTGTCACGTTATGCCCCAAATACGCTTCTGAACTGCCCATCTGCAGAATCATCCTTTCTGCTGAAGTTAGGAAAAACTTACTTTAAGTTGCCTATATTCCTTAAAAGTTAATAAGAGATAAGCCTGATTGATTATGAATGTTTCACTAGACAAGTGCAACAAACATGTCATGGCTACCACAGTAAATTCTGGCCTAATTGCAAATGTGCAACTTTGCATGGGGAAAAAAAGCCGCAAGCTAGAATTTTTTCCATGTCATAGCACAAATTGTGTGTGTCTGAAAACTGTCCATGAAGAAGGAATCCACCAGTCCCCACTAATTGAATGGGGCCAGCTGGGTCAGGTGGTAAAGCACTGGCTATGGACAGTTACAATCCAATTTCAGGTTCTTAGGCTAATTTAGAGAAGGATTTTGAAACCTTTGGACATGCACTAATAAGAATAGAATCCTTCTCAGTTTCTTCCTGGAGAGCTCCTCAGCTTATAATTACATGCTTTATATAATAAAAAAATTTGATATAATAATTCAATTTTTTTATTAATATATTTCAATA
>NW_009718744.1:11164-17834 GCF_000703405.1 Apaloderma vittatum | reverse complement strand
TCCAATACACCCAGAGCTTCCCCCAAACACCCAGTTTGACATCTTTCCCCCCATTTAAGTCATTCACAAGGGACAGTTCAGTCCCTGGCCGGTGTGACTCCAAGCGCTTGCACAGGTTATCCCGCCATTGAGGCTTTATTAAAGAATAAACACCACGAATTGCTGAGAAGTACGGAAAAGCACGCTTGCATAACCCAAGGAGAAACACATCGGGCTAAGCCGCTGTTGTTAAGTCGCCGTCAGCTCACGGCTGGGTTGGGTTTTGAGCTCCCCGCATCACCCCGAAACCGCACCTGGGGAGAGGCCGCACCTGCAGCGAAGCATCATCCTGGACCATGGTATCTCCCCTCTGATTAAGTGACCCCGTCGGTGCCAGGGGAGCCGGCTAAATCCTCCTTGGGAAACGGGGATTTTGCGAACGAGTTCTCCCTTTTGTATTTTCCAAGCGAGCACCTGGGAATGGGATGGGGATGAATCGATGCTTTTTTGCCCATGGCCGGCCTTTGTCAGGAGTCAGCCCTTGGCCGCTTCGGGGTCGGCGGGTGGGTTTTTTCCCAGCATCCAGGGCCAAACCTGAAGCCGTTCCCATGACCATCCCTCCCTAAAGCATCGAAGCCGGCGAGGCTTCGCAGAACAGACAGGAAAGATTTCCCTGGAGTACGGTCCCATGACTCCCAGGCTGCTCCCAAACACCCCCAAAGCCCCAAATCCTTCAGACCGTTTTCATCCACATAGAAATAATACTTTATTTTTATTTTTTTAATCTCTATATATACGTATCACCCGTGAGAAAACAAAAGCATGATTTAAATATGCTTCAGGCTCATTCTTCAGGGCTTAGTGACAGCGAGGACGTCACTGGGCAGGAGTTAAATCAGACTGGGCTTCGCCTGGCCACGTAATGAAATAATAGCATCTCACACGAGGAAGTTTTTATCCTATTATTACTTCGTACTCTGGACGTAAATGCAAAGCTGCTCTGCTTTTCCTGACGTGACGCCCGGCCCTGTACGAATGCCCGGTTGCTGTGGTCCCTTTGGCGATCCACCCTGTTCCCCAGCTGAGACATTTTAAAGTATCTTCAAGAGGCAGGTTTTGGCTTTAAAGGGGCTTCTGCAAGGAGCCTTTTGGGGGGAAAAGCTGCTTTTTGGAGGAGATGAAGCTCTGAGAGCTCCTGGCTCCGCTCCCCCATACGCAAGCTGGAAGACACGGGAGATGGGTAATTAATCATCCCATCTCCCAGCATGTTTCAAATAAATGTAACACGCAATATCCCCAAGGAGGACAGAGGCTTTCCACTCAAGATGAGGTATCCCTCATCAGATGCCTCTGGCCACTTGGGTTGACCAGTAGCCACAGGTTGTTTTGTCCCTCAGAAGGACAAAACCTTCTAAAGACTCCTCAATTTCATGGCAGCATCAGGATCAAGTGCTTGATGGAAACGTGAGGGAAACATCATGTTTTGTTTTGCACAGAGGGTGGTGTGGCCACTCAACCCTGGGTAGGTTGGTTGTGCAACCACAGCCCAGGTTTGGCCTTCGGGGTGAGGACTTGGACACCCCCCCAGGTGAGGAAGGAGCTGGTCATGGGGACCGTGCAATACGCAGGCAACCATCTTTATTTTCGAAGTCAAGTAGAGACTGCAGGAGGGTGGAGCGGTCGTCCTGCTTCCTCAAAAGCAATTGGTCTAAAACAGCAAGGTCTGAAAAATACGTAAGGCCACGTGTTAGCTCCTTCCTGCTGCGTGACAGCTTGGAGAAGAGGGGCTGCTGGTCGCAAACCAGGTCACGACCCACCAGCCAGTGAAGACCTCTCCTTGTCAGCTTGCCCAAAGCCCCCCGAGCTTGACGCGTCTGGCCACGTGGCTTTTGCTCTTGCCTCTTTCAGAAAGGTGAGGCCCTGCAGGAGCCGTCGGTGGCCCCCGGGTGATTTCCACCATGTAGCTGTTTCTCTTGGCTACAGAAAGCTTTGGGCTTCAGAGCAATTAGATCTAAACCACTTAACGACCACGCAGCAGACAAGAACTAATCATGGCTTGGCTCACCAGTAAATCAGAGCAACTGCAGATTGATTTGATCTGATGGCTTCTTCACGGGGTTATTGGACAGCTTTCCCCTTTATCTGTTGATGTTTCTGGCCCCTGGTGGTTTTCTCACTCGGTTTCCTCCTCCTCTCACTACCGGTTTTACACCATCACCAGCAGAACCTGACATTGAAAAGGAAAGGTGACGTGGCAGGAGCTGCGCAGGCACAGGTCACCATCCCCAAGAGTTACCGTTTCCCAGCACCGACCCACCCGAGAAGAGCCAGGACACGAGTTCAGAGCCCAGGACAACCACCACGTGCCTGTCTCTTCCTTCTCCCGTATGAGCAGGGAGTGTAGTCAGACCCTTGTTGACGGCTGACGAGGCCCTCCGAGCCGAAAGGAGAGAAGTGAACGCCACCAAAGCCCATATTACACAGTGACAGAGAAGGTGAGGCAGCCCAGTGCTGAATGGCTTGAAAAACAAGTTGAACCCAAAGCAAAAACCAGTTTTATTTCGTTTTAGCCACCGCAGGGAGACCTTTTGCCACCCCATGGCTGCCGGTTTTATAGCTAAAAAGCAATAGCACAATAGAAGTTACACCTGAGCGCAAACAAGGGGGAAGGGAACTGCTGAAATGCAGCATGTGGTAGGGGAATCCCCAGCCACAGAAACCAAAGCCAAGCCCATAAGGTCATGAACAAGAAGCACTCACCCTATATTTAAACTTAAAATTGTTTTTCTGCTCTGCGTCGCTTCGCTTGGTAATAAACCACCACAAGCTGCAGGACCAGAGGAGTCGGGGCTGTTCCATCATCGTTACTTAGCGAGAACCAGCGTGATATAGGACCTGCAGAAGGTCAAAGGAGCTTGGGAACCACCAAACACATCACCCAGAGGGAGCCACGCCAACTTGCCTCAGCTTTTAGGGTCCACTTGCTTCTCTGAACAAGCTGGAAAATGGTCTCAGCCCTGTGCACAGGCTTTGCCTCGCCGGTACCCAACCTCGCTACGAGCACAGCGTGCTGTGGGTGCCCCTGTCGTGGTGGCGGCTTCTTCTTCTGTTGTTAAATTTTCTAGTTCCGAAGGCGTGGTTGGATTCCTTGTGCGAGCACGGTCAGGACAAGCTGCTGGGAGGGAGAAGAAATAACATTTAATAACTTTTATTATCCCTGGGGCTTTGGCTGTCAGAGGAGCATCACCTACTGCCACTGGGGTGTGGGTGCCTGGAGTTAATTGGGGCTGAGAGCCTGCGTGCGGCGTGTCGGTTACATCACGTGGACCTCCTGGTAGTTACACCAGATGTGATGAGTCATGAAGCGAAGCTCGTTAAAAGCCCCATCTCTGCCTTATCAGTGGATGTTTGTTTGCTGTGGCACGGCTGCTCCATCTGATGTCATTCGCTTGGGCTGGAGATGTTCTCTTGGTTGTTGTTTAGTGGGGTTTTTTTCTTTTCTTTTTTTTTTTTTTTAAAATGCTGCTCTTCAGCTGGCAGAACAATTTTAAAAAAAGCTCGCTCTGATTGCTTCTGGAGTGCCTGAGAAATGCATTTGCTGGAGAGGCTGCCAGCCCAGGGCACGCAGCTGATTCCCGAGTGGAGCACGGGAAGCGTTCAGCTTCTGCAAGGATGAGACCTGCAAAAAAGCAGAGGGAGATAACTCCATCAGGTGGATGGCTCATGCCTTGAGTTGGCAGGTGATCAGGGTTTACACTCCCTAAGAGCCAGATATTTGAATTTTAGGGAGTTGAGGGTTTTGCTGCTCTTTGCTCTGTCCCAGACAACCCAGGAAAAGGACCTTTCAAAAATCATGTGGGGCTGCCAAGTGTGACACTGCTGGTTTTTGTTGTTTTTTTTTCCAGGCGGTTTCCTTGTCCCAGCAGTCCCCTGAGCTGGATTCCAGCGGGGTGGTCAACTGCCTTAAGTGAATTAGAGGAGCAAATTCCTCAGGGCTGAGCTATGCTCGGCATCCTTTGATAGCTAACATCCTTCTGTCATTCTGACAGACCCTGTCTGAGGGGGTTTTTTTAGCTTTTCATGTCACGTGATCCTAAAAAGAAGTTTTCTAGTGTATATTTTCTTGTCCCTTATTCCAGTGCACCACTCTGGTTCCTGCTTGCATCTACAGCTCCTACAGATCAGGTGCTGGAGAAACAAGGAAACCCCTTTTCTTTTCCTTGCAAACAAGCTGGGTGCTCTTCTGGCCACCCAGAGCAGGACCCCAGGACAGTTGCTGGGTCCTATAATCTGGTGGACATTATGGCTCAGGGGAACAAGAGGATAACAGAGGCCTGCAGAGAATTAACGCAGCACTATCGATCTGGAAATCAAAACTTGGCTAGCAACGACCACAGAGGGGCAGGGGGAGATGGGGACAACCAGGGCTGAGCAGTGTGCTGCCTTCAGCCTGCTCGCTCTCCTGGGAAATGTCCCCATGGCTTGTGAGCTGCTTGGCCGGGAGCGCTCAGCCAGCAGCCAAAGGTTGTTCCTCTGAATTTGTACCCCTTGGATATTATTCGAAACATCCTGACTCATCCTGGCTAGCAGCTTTGCCAACTTTTCGCGATCCCCATTGGTTTGCCTCCAAAGTTCAAGCAGATCCCGAGAGCTCTGCTGACCCCAAGCACAAGCAAGCAACCCGGGATGCCTCGTTGCAGGGAGGTGGTGAAGCTGCCCAACAGCCAAGAGGGACTGGAAGCAGGTACCTTCACAGAGGTACTAAGCTTCCGAGGTTCTACCAGACACGCAGATAGAAGTAGAACCCTGCTCTGAAGAACAAGGGTGAAGGGATGTTGGGTCTGGGTTTGTCATCACTTCCAACACCCTCCACTACCACACGGCAGTTGACTTCTGCCCCGGCTTGGTCATCTCCGGCACAGACCTCTTGGAAGAGCTGATGAGTGCTCTGCTTGGGGCACGCAGGAGCTGCAACCTACTCTTGGCAACGCAACGTCAGGTCAACTGGGCAGCTTTGCAGAGGTCGAGGGGTGTGGGCTGGCTTTGTCCCGGCGAGATGCTGTGAAAATCAGTGCGTTCCTCTGAAGTAATGGCTTTTCAGCTCAGCACGAGCACAGTAATGCAGCTCCAGTTCTATGCCAGTAACTCCCAGGTATTAACCAGGAAGCCTGAGGTGTGGAGGTCTCGGGATGAGGAGACATGAGAGTGCCCTGTTGACAGCAGAAGCTTTTATCAGCCTTGTGCCCCGTTGACAGCAGAAGCTTTTATCAGCCTTGTGCCCCAGCAGATCAAGAGCCTGGGGAGGGCGAAAGCTCAGAGGCATCTGCAAGTGCTTGTCCCTGCAAGAAGAGCACCCGTGGCCTCAGTCCCACCTCCCAGACCCACTTGCCTGGGAAATGAGGTCCATCACAAGGGCAACGGCTCCCTTCCACCCCAAAGACATCTCTGGTGCAGGTTGCTTCTTGTTGCCTTGGGTGTCATCTGGATGGGTGGCATTCCAGCTTGACTTTGCAGGGCGGACAATACAGTGGATTTGGTTGCCGTGGTTGACAGCATCTTCTCGGGGGTGGCTTGGTGACAAGGACAAGAGCCTTATGTGCCCACCAGCGATGCTCAACCACGCTTGATCTGTAGGTTCCTCCTCATAAAGAGCTACCACGGGGGTTGTCTGTGGTCTCACTGCTGTTGTTTCTCACTTGGGTACACATGAAGCTCCGGTCTCTGGAACTGAGGTGGGAATTTGGCTCGAGGGTTCCCACAAAATCAGTATTTTGAGGTTTTCTTTTGGGCTTGGGATCATCTGGAGGTGTAAATAAGGGAATGCATGGGAATAAAAACCCCTGCCGATGTCATTTAGGGTTGGCACCCTCCTCCCTCAGCCAAACTGTTTTGAAGGAGCTGCTAGTGCTGGGCCAGGGCAGCCCTGGAAAGCACAAAGTGGTGAGGGGGAAGGAATAAAAACCCACCCCAGCAGTCTGCTGGTGAGGACAGAGGAAAAAATGACTCATCTTAATGCTAAGAAATGGAGACAAATGAATGAATGCACAAGGAAATGGGGGGAGAGGAGAAAGAGACGTCTTGTGTTACCATTCCCAGCTGCGCAGCGGTTGCTGCCGAGGAGGAGCTCGCTCCCCTGCTGCTTTGCTGGGAGGAGATGCTGGAAGGATGGAGGGGGGTGAGCTGGGGATGGGGAGAGGGGGAGGATCTCAGCTTTGGGGTAAAAACAGCGCTGACCCATGCCGGAGAAACTGATCTGGTTTAAACCTCACTTCTAGCTACTCAGGGATATTCCTCATCTCTGTAGATGCCTCTCGGAGGTTTAAAAATAATAAATTTATTTGCAGTTTCGTTCCTTTAGCATTCACCTGAGCGTTTCCCTGTTATTAGTATATTCTCTGTTATTATTATATTCCCTGTTATTAATATATTCCCTGTCTCACTCCTAGGACTGGGCGAGGACTCCACGGCATCGTCCCTTGCGCCCACCAGTGCCCCCTTCCCCACAGAGGGGGTCCCAGCAGGGCCAGGCTCCAGGGATGAAGCCGTCCCCACTGCAGCTCCCAGCCAACCCTCGCTGCCCGTGGCCACGGGACCTGCCAAAATCGGGGCGTCCTCTGGGCCAGCAGACGGTGACGGCCACAATGCCACTGCCATGATGGCACTGTCCCCTGCTTCTGGCACCGTGAGCTCC
>NW_009718744.1:0-11152 GCF_000703405.1 Apaloderma vittatum | reverse complement strand
TGAGCTCCATCACCGCCATCCCGTCTGTAGCCTCCAAGCCCAGCTCGGTGCCACCAACCTCGGAGACAAGCCCAGGTCTTCGGACAGCAAACACTGCCAGCTTGGCGAGAGGTGCGACGGATTTGGGGGCAGCTCCCAGCCCCATGGGTACGCCTACATCCTCCTCCTCCCACCCCACCAGTGACCTGCACTCAGCCCCTGGGACAGCGTTGTCCCCACCACCTGTACTCATGAGCCCCAGCACCACCCAGTCACCGGCACCGACCGACGATGTCCCCTCCCGAGGCACGCTGGCTGTGGCATCCAGCCTGGCCGTGGAGCCGACGTCACCACCAGTGACTGTGCCGAGCCCCCCGGCCGGCGCAGGCCATTTTTTTTCTCCACCGGAGTCACCATGGAAGAGGTCCCGCGCGCCTTGAGCGCAGGTGAGCATCTCCAGATGCACGGAGAGATAAAACGTCCACCTCGAGGTGCTTTAGATAAGAACTGGAAGGGAAGAGGTGGTCAGCTTCCTGAGAGCACCGCTCAGTAAAAGCTGAGCTTTCCTGGAGGAGCCTATGTCACCGGCTCCACCGGTAGAGACCCGGGGTCATAGACACCAAACCTCACTGCAAAATTTACTTTAAACTCTTAAGGATGAGAGGAAACAAGCGCATAGGCAGTGCGTGCAGTCTGAGTTAGGGAGATGTAAGTTTTTCTTCTCCCTCCTGGAGACCTCGCTAAGCTGACAATAGCCTCTGCCTGTCCTCTCCAAGCTTAGACGTGCTCCATAAGACCAGAAAAAGGAAGTATCTGGAGCGTTTTCTAGCCTCAGCTCAGCACTAAACGCTGCCTGGTGCTGGGAGGAGCATCGGGGAGGAAATCCACAGCCCTCAAGCAAAACTCAAGCTGTGTTTTAGCCCAAATCCCCCTCCCCTGCTTTCATGAAATGGCAAACATAGAGGGGTGCTCAGCACCCCTGCAGGGAAGCAGTTCCCCCCCCCCCCAAAGGTGGGGTGTACAGGGAGCAGCGGGGGTGTGGGGTGGGTGCTGTGGGGCTGGGACTCGGTGGGGCTGAGCCCTTTCTGCTGGACCCTCCGCAGGGAGCATCGTGGCCATAACCGTGACGGTCATCGTGGTGGTGGTGCTGGTTTTCGGGGTGGCGGCGTACCTCAAGATCAGGTAAGGCTCTTTCTTGGGGCGCTTGTCTTCCTCCCTGCCCTCGTCTCACCATCACAAAGGTGATGCTCAGGGGGAAGATGCTGCCCCCAAGTCCGGCGGGGCAATGGGCAGCCTCTACCCCAGTACAGCTCCATTTTTCTACCACGTATATATTGAAAAAGCAGAGTTTTATGAGTTTTTTCCTTCCTCATTTTACATGCTCAAATGCCAGAGATGCTGTTCATCATCGTCACGAGCAGTAATTATCCCCAGGGCAAGCTGCTGCCACGGGTCTCGCCGTGACTTAGACAATAAACAGCAGCACCCAGCATCTGTAATGAGGTTTTTTTGACAACCGAGACGAGCAAAGGTCTTGTTTTAATTCCCCAACATATCCCAGTCTGGCTCAACAGGGGTAAAAAATCCTACCTGGGCTTCTTTTCTGTCCTGCTGCTTCCTGCTAAAATATCCAAAGTCACAACTTGCATGTGTTCTAATTTTATTTTTTTTTTGCCCCATGGTAAAAAACTAAACTAAAATAACTAACAAAACTCGACCAAACCAACCAGTAACGCCGGGCGGTTTGTTTTCCCTCGCAGGCACTCCTCCTACGGCAGGCTTTTGGATGACCACGACTACGGCTCCTGGGGCAACTACAACAACCCACTCTACGACGACTCCTAGCAGGGACAAGGAGGAAAAAAATAAAGAAATTTAAAATAAATCCTTAATTTATAAGCGCTTCTGCAGCAGAGCATCCACCGTCAAGGAGATGCCAGGGGCAGGATTACGGCAGGTCCGGGGGACGATGAGCAACTGGAGGGCGGGCGTGCAGCGGCCACAATAAACCTGAATTTTGGCCTTTGCATAGAAAACTCTAAGTCCCAGCAGCTCGTTATTTCTTTCTTCTTTTTTTTTTTTATTTAACTGTGTTTCTCTCCCCCCAAACACAGCCCGTGGGAAGGTTCACTGACCACCCAGGTTCCTGGGCTGAGAAGTGCCCCATTTCATACGCGTGGCTGCTTGCTCCACAGCTTTATTTTTAATCCTTGATAAACTTGGCCGCTAAAATACAGCGAAGCGTGGGTTTGTTTGGTGTTTTTTTATAAATCCCCAATTTATGCATTCATCTACTAGCGTGAGACGCAAGGAAAGGGCGTGGTGGCTGATGGCAAGGCTGGTTTGGGGAGGGGACGCTCACCCCAGCCCACATCCCCTCGCTCGGCCTCTTTTTCCCCATAAAACCAGTAAATTAAAAAAAATCACTTTAAAAAAAACAACCCACTCACTAGGCTCAAATGCTGCTGCTCAAATAAGGGAATAAACAGAGAGGGAAAGCCACCTCCATCTAAAAAATATATTATTCCTTTTTCACAGAGGAGAAGGCAAATCCGGTGTCATTTTCTGCAGGACACTGAGTTTTCTTGGCCAAGAAATTAAACGAAGCCTCGTCAGCGTGGGCTAACTTCACACGCAAATTCACACTTCTGTCTCTCCATCAGCAGCGAAAACTGGAGATGCTGTCTGGTCCCCAAAGCTACCAGGCTTGGATGCTTCAAATGAATTAATATCTCTTGCCTACAACGCAAGGAAGAGGCCGCACGTATTTTTGGGGATGACCTGGGGTGAAAAGAGATTCTTGGCGCGCGCTGCTGCGGGGAGAGAAGGGGGTGTGAGGACATCACCTGCTGACTCCGAGCAGCAAATCACTAATAAATAAAACTCATTTGTTCCCGTAATTTGGAAACAGAGATGAAAATGGCAGGCTGGGGGGTGCAGCTGCGGTAGCCTGCGACTCGGAGCATCCTCCAAGTGACACTGAGCCAGGCTCCCCGCTCCGGGCCAAAAAGAGTCAGGGAAGGGCTTGCCAGCCCTGGTACCGCAGGATACAGCCCAAAATACTTTCTGTTTTTCTTCTCTTTTCTTTAAAAAAAAAAAAAGATGAGGAAAACTCACTGCCACCAGCTTGTTCTATTTACAAAAATAGAATCCCCCCATTTTTCCTCAAAGGTTTCCCACCTTCCCCCCCGCTGCCGACTTTGGCTCAATCTCATCTCAAGAGATATTTTATTTATATAGAAAAAATAGTTGACATAGCTCTGTGCAGAACATCCCATTCGCCTCCCTGGGAGGGAGTCTGGCAGGGCCGTTGCGGGCGGTGTGAACCCTCTCCAGGTCTATGATCAATACGATCATAGAATTTTCATAGATCATAGAATCTTCAAGGTCTGAAAAGAATCTTAAAGGTCTGAAAAGACCTTAGATCATCGCGTCCAACCGTTAACCCAGCAACGCCGGATCCACCACAGGACTTTCCTTCCCACCTCCTGCACCCATCACCATTTTGGCTCCCTCTGGCCTCTCCCCTAATCGTGCTTTTGTTTTGTGAATATGCAAATACCTCACCAACACGTTTCCAAGCATCATCTTAGACTCTTGGTGGAATTAACAGAGTGTTAACGACTTATCTGAAGAGAGGGCTCTTTGTCGCAGCCTCCAGGAGCAATAGCACTCATTAGATGAACTAATTACCTCCTAGGTGATGGGAAGCCCTCTTGTTCAGCTCTTGTGGCTCTCAAAACCACTCAGCCTTCAGCCCATCCAGCTTGTCTTCCTGGATGCTGCGGAGAGATTTGTGCATTTTTGGTTTTAGCCCTTTGTTTTATTTATCAGTCAATGCAAGCTAAGACCTAAACGGGCAGGTATTCTGCTCCCCACTGCCCCAGCACGCCCAGGGCTGGGTGAAGGCAGCAGCTCTGCTTGAGTCAAGAGCCATCACTCTCTGGCAAGACTTCACCCTTGGGTGAGCAACCTCCCAAGGGCACGCTGGAGCCCACTTGCCATCCTTCCACCTCTCCCCAAAAAGCCACTTGTCAGCACCTACAAAGAGCCAGGAGCTCCGGGTGTTTGATCTCTTACGCTATTTTTCAAAAAAAAAAAAAAAGCTACTTGCCAGCACAACTAGGAAAAAGAAAAAGTTAGTCGTTTCTCACAAGTCTTCAGATAACTCATTATTCTCCATCAAGGAGAAGCAGCAAGGAAATCACCTTGTTCCAGCGTGGTGGTCACGACACATCCCTGGGCTAAGCCAGCCTCGCTTGGGAGGGACAGATGCTCTGCTCGCCCTCCGAGTTATAAATAGCACAGCATGAGGAGCCTTTCCCTAACTGCATTCCTTCCCGTTGGAAAGAAAAAAACCCAGATGGTTTCTCTGCAGCCGGGCAGGGGCAAGGCATCCGCCTCAGCCCTGGGGAAGCCGGGACTCTTCTGCAGGGTTTTTCAGCCTGCACAGCTTTAGGGAAGGGTCTTCTCCCACCCCGGAGGTGGAGGCCAGCAGCAGGGTGGTCCCTGCCCTTCCCTGTGCCCTCACAGGTCGGAAACACACATTGCTGCCGCTTCAGGAGAGTTGAAGATTGAGCTTCTCAGCCAGCGCCACCAAAATGATGTTATTAGGCCCAGGGCTGTCAGACCACGCTTATCTGCTTTCTGCCAGCGAGCTCAAAACCACACCAGAGTGTGTGTTTTTTAATCCAGCCCCAAAGTGGGGATCCCTTTTCCCCACCACTCCTGAACCATCGCCTTGCACCTCCCCTGCAGGGCTGGAGGGCTCGGCCAAGCGCCCCGGGTCTGGCATCGCTCCCCTCGTTGGCTTACCGAGTCCCTCTCCCGAGTTTTGCATACTTGGGCAGGCCCCGGTTTTATTAATAGCTCCGCTGACCTTGTTCGTGCCTGCGGCCCTCATGCCTGCTGGAACACTACATTTTTTCCCACGATAATCCCATCTGCTCCTCGTTTCACCCAGTGCCAGCAAGCAAGGCTCGATTTCTGGGGACCTCCCCAGGCCCCCCTGCTCCACGCACTTTGCACACACAGGAGAGCAAAGGATCAGAATCAGATGGATCTCAGCCCCCCCAAGATCATTTTCCTTCTCAATGCAAAAGGAAAAGAAATAGTCCAGCTGCTCTGCCAAAGCTCAGCTCAACGAAAGGTTTTCTTTCAGCCTCCTCTTGTGGTTTGAACCTAAATAGGAATGTTTCCAGCTGTGATAAAATTAGCATCAAATCTGCTTGGTTGTGGACTTGACCAGCATGATTTTACAGTTAGCAACACAGTCAGAGGCTACTTGGCTCCTGAGGTTGCCAATGTCGGCTTCTCAGCTGCACCACGATACTGTTTATCAGCTAAATGAACCAACAGCACTTTGCCGAGAATTTAAAAAAAAGCAAACCAAAACCCACAATGAAATACACACCACAACAGGAAACAATTTGCTGGTGATGAGCAGAACGCTCTGGAAAGGATGGCTGCTGCTGAGCGCAACGGCTACCGAGTGCCAGGGAGCCCCATCCACACAGGGGGCACAGGGAGGACCTACCAGAGCCCTGCGTCACGCGAGACGTGCTTGTGAGGAACCCAAACGAGTGTTTTATCACCTCTGCCATCAACCCAGAGCGCTCGTCACCTAGGTGGGGACACTGCAGAGACAGCCTGGCCCAGTTTCAGAATCCACCAGACGCAGCTTTAATACAGAAAAAACACAACATTCCTCAGAACCACCTCAAAAATATCACTTGACGTGATTTGTTTTGAACCCGTTCAGAAACAGGCTCCGTCGCCCGAGCTCAGCATCTCCCTACAAGAGCACAAAGCTCTGAGATGACAACTCCTCAAGGCTTACCTGGGAGCAGGTCTCCATCTAGGGAAGGTGGTGAAGTTCCCAGGTGACAGCACACCTTCGGAAGGTGCTCCAAGGCAGTGGGGGGTCTTGCCAGCAGCTTCAGCAGAAGAACCAAGAGCATCATCCGGAATCAAGAGGAGAGTCCTTCTTAGCACCTACAAGAGCTTAAAGTCAAGCAAAGATGTCAGCACCATGGAAATACTTCACTCAGTTCGCCCGTGGCAGTAGGGACCTGCTGGCCCGTAGTCAAACCAGCCCCTTCCCTGGGATGTCCACCCTCATGTAAGGATGGAGGAGACAGCAAGGACCTCAGCCACGCTCCTTCTGCACTTGAACTTCTGAAGACAACACAGTTCCCTCGAGTTTCCCTCATTTTAACAGCAGACTGCAGGGGAAAACCTCCACTTGGTGCCCAGCGCAGCCTCTAACACCCCCTCAACAGCTCCACAAACCATCTATGCCCAGAAGCAGCCCCACAACCAGGGGGATAAATCAGCACAACCAGAGAAGGAAACTTTCTATTCCCTCAGCAAATACCCTACTCCCTGCCCAGCACAGCCCCGGGGCGCTGGCTGAACTCCGAGCCACGGCCTCCTCTAAATTGCCACAAAAGTTGGAGAAAGCCAGCCTCAACCCAAAGCGTCCGCTCCACCCCGTACGTAGCTACAGCCGATCGCCTCCCCTGGACCCCAAGTGGAAAGGAGCAGGATGGCAGGGCCAGTTTTGGGGTGTGAGAGCACAAACACAGCTGGGACCTGAAGAAATTGGGTTGGGACAGTTGCTCTGCTCCTCACAGAGGTCTTTTGGGTGACGCAAGCCCCTCTGGCTTCACTTTCAACAAGGTCTCCCCTCTGGTGGCATTAATTCATTGCTTCTGTGAAACCAGCGGAGTTAAGGACACCTAAGGGGGGTCTGGCCCCATCCCCTTCCCGAGGACACCTGCAGATGGCAGGGAAAGCCCCCCATGTCTTGCTCCTGGTGGCACCACCCTGGACTTGCCCCACCTCATCCCACTCTGGGATTCCCAGACTGGGGACAGTGTCAAGAAAAACCCTTGTACCACAGAAAACGTGGAAATATCGTGGCTGTGAAGACCACTACTGGAACCACGGAGAGGCACGGGTCACCCATCCAGGCATCTAACCCTTATTTTTTGGCGTTGAATCATCCTCTGAACTCAGCCAGGAATTTCCAGCGCGTATGTGCGTAAAAGGAGAGCACAGCACACGTGCCGTCATTTGTTTTAATAGAGACGTTGTTTTACATTTATTTATAGCGGCGAGGAAAGCGCTTCAGGAAAAAAAAAAAAAGGCAACCTAGTGTGTCGCTCCCCTCCGAGCCCCAATATCTCACAGACCGAGGGGGGCTGTCAGATTACGAAGAAAAACTGTTCTTTTACAGCAGAACAAGTTAGAACCAGATAGTTGTACGGTGAAGAGTAACTGGGCTTTTAAAATTTTATTTATTTCATTCTGGGAAACTATTTGCATGAAGCTTTCTGTAATACTTAAAGACTGCAAAACACCTTGGGCAGGATATCACACGGAGAAGAAGGGTAGGAAGGTTTGTGGTTTTTTTTTTTTTGGTTTTCAAAAGCCTTTCCTCCACCCTCCGTTCTCTCCCGGCAGCAAAATCAAAAATTACAAAACCCTGAAACCCCAGAAAAATTGGTCCCTGCACTACTGGAGTGCAAAACATCAGCGGCGTGATTTTTAGGCCGCTTGTCGGCAGGGCCAGCCCGGTTTCGAAGGGGATCGCGTACGCGCGCGTCAACAATCGAGCTGAGGGACGCGGTTTCTGCGAGCTCCCCCTCTCCGGCCACTCGCACCGACGGCTCCGAGGCCCTGGAACAAACATGTCATTTCAAAAAGGGACAAAAGGTACTCGCAGAAAACTTTGCAGGTGTCAGCTTTATGTAAAAAGGCCGCTTTCCAAAGCGACCGGTTTCGCCCGGCAGCTGCATCCAGAAGAGCTGTACCTCCACCTCCTGGTACGCTCACAACCTTCAGCTGCCCCAAAACATCTTCTGCTGCATCAGCTGCTCGTCGTTCCTCATTTTGCGTCTCATCAGTTTTTCTTCTGGGCTTTTTCTTCTCCGACAACGCGTTAAATGGCTTTTTTAAAGGGTGCTGTTCTCTCTCGAAACAAACTTTCATCGGGCATCACCCGGCTCGACAGGGAATTTCCTGAAGAGCCCAACTGCGCTGTGTCCCAACAACTTGGAATAAATTTTTACTGACAAGCGGGTTGTTTTTTTGTTGTGTTTTGTTTTTTTTTTCAAATAAGTAGGTCTCTGCCACGGCAGAATCGTCATCGCCTGGCTGAACGTGGTGCATTTCCTGGTCACTGCTCCTCGACAGACACGCGGCACCGTCCATCCTGAGCGGTGTTGTACGATTCACAGTTTTTGCACTTCATGCCCAGGAGATGGAACTGCACTGTAGAGCGGGCGTTGCAGTCGTTGCAAAGGATCTACACACACAGAAAAAGAAAAAAAAAGAGGCGTTAGCACCAGCAGGACACTCGACAACATACTACGACCACAGAATCAGTTTGCCAACAGTGGAAAAAGCAAAAAATATCTTTCTTTTCAACACAGCAGGACTGGTTTAATTCTTCCCTTTGTAACTCCTCAGATCATAGCGTATAATCACAGAAAACTTAGTCTGGCAGGGAGATTCCTTGCCTACGTTAGGGAGAGATGTACTTCAGCTGCTTCTGTTGGTTTTAGGAGAGCCCACCTCATTTAGTCTGGAATATGAAGCTCGAAAAAAACAAACCTTGATGCTTTTTGCTAAGAGAACACCTAAAGCTACTGGAAAAAGCATGATTTTTTTTTGGAGTGCAGGCTGGGGGTGCTTTTTTTGTGCATAGATAAATACCGTAGGCGTACATATGGTATTTCTTCATCATTTCCTAACTACCAGAGGTTGACTTCTGATCCAGAACAAGTTCCTAGTGCCCTCTGCTGCCAGAAACACGAAGGCACGGCTCTGCCAAAAGGAGAGACACCAGCTCAAGTCTCTTCTCTTACCTCCACCATCATGTTCTGATACTCCGTGGGCATGGGAGTCTGTGCGACTTCGTCATCCAGCTGACGCCAGTACCTCGTCATATCAAAAGCCGAGTGCATGCACAAGGGACACCTGTAACCTCTGGCAGAAAGAGGGGGGGGAAAAAGAAAAAAGTCAAAATCAGAAGACAGGAGCGGGGCCATCCGAAAGGACAAGCATCTTATCGCATCAGTCAAAGCAAAACACCATGAATCAAGAAGTTCTTGCAAACAGAACTGGAAATTAAAAGCCCCTTACGCCTTCAGCAGTTGGCTGTAAGTTATTTGGTACAGGATTGGCATCACAATGTTGGCCTTTTGAAGTAATCTGCTTTTTAGAAATACTTACTCCTTTAGCATGTCCTTGTAACACGTTCTGAAAAGAAAACACAACCAGAAGTTCAGTAAGAAGAATGCAGTTACTATCCAGGGACACTTTGGGACTGAGCAAAGGGAAAAGGCACACAGCTATCCCCTACCCAGAAGTTAAAAAATAGCTGACAAGTTCCCAGTAAAATATACCAGGTACTTAGGCAACTGCTTTCTGCACCAGGGAGGGACTTCTCTATAGGATTCTTGCAATTTAAGGAGCAACAGAAGGAAACTCAGCATGGGAAAAAATTAGAATATACAGTACCCAGGTGCCTCAGCCAAAAACTTTACTGCAGAAGCATTAGAAATTCCACTTTCTCAAGCATCTGCAATGCTTTACCTGTGAAGTAGGTGACCGCACGGCAGAACGTGAGCTTCGATGCGAGACGTGTGAATATCCTGTTTTAAGGCAAGCGCCGCACAGAAGACCATAAAATTAGTTCAAGCGCAGTCAGCAATAGAGCCACACACAAATCCGAGAAAGGAAAAGCAACGGCTCACCTCCAAACATATTGGACAGTCCTGCCTGGAGACATTTTCAATACACTTCGCAAAAAAAAGAAAAGGAAAAAAAAAAAAGAAGTTATTCTATTGCACGGATACTGCATTTTCCTAAATTCTAAAATTCCTTTAAAACAGTAAGTAAAGACGTATAAAAGCCTAACTGTTTGCATTGACGTTTGGAGTTCTAAGAGCTAACGGGTGGCTTAGCATATTAAGAAATAAACAGCTTAAATTTATACACGAGGGCTCCCAGAGCTCCTGCAGCAGCAGCACAGAGCCTGGTTTCTCCTACACTGCAGCAGGAACAGGAGCTGAAACCCAGCCACTGGCACATCTGCCATCAACAGCTCCTTTTAAAAGAGGAGAGCAAGACACCCTACCATGGAATCATAAAATATGACATGATGTCGAGTCCAACCATTAACCCAGCAGGGCCAAAACCACCACGAAACCAGGTCACTAAGCCCCGCATCTTTTAAATACCTCCAGGGATGGTGACTCCACCGCTTTCTTGGGCAGCCTGTTCCAATGCTTAACAACCCTTCAGTGAGAAATTTTCTGCTGATGTCCAAACTAAACCTTCCCCAGCATCACCTGAGGCCATTTCCTTTTGTCCTGTCACTTGTCATGCGGGAGATCAACCCCACCTCGCTACAGCCTCCTCTTAGGGAGCTGTTGAGAGTGATAAGGTCTTGCCTGTGATTCTATTTTTATTTCCTATAGAATCATAGAATGTTGGGTGTTGGAAGGGACCTCTAGAGATCATCTAAGTCCAACCCCTCTGCCAGAGCAGGGTCACCCAGAGCAGGTCACACAGGAACGCGTCCAGGTGGGTTGGAAAGTCTCCAGAGAAGGAGACTCCACACCCTCTCTGGGCAGCCTGAGCCAGGGCTCTGTCATCCTCATAGTAAAGAAGTTTTCCTCATGTTGAGATGTAACTTCCAGGTTCTACCTTGTACCCATTACTCCTTGTTCTATTGCTGGGCACCACTGAGAAGAGATTGTCTCCTTCCCCTCGACCCCCATCCCTCAGATATTTGTACAGGTTAATAAGGTCCCCTCTCAGCCGTCTCCTTTCCAGGCTGAACAGCCCCATTTTTTTCAGTTTCTCCTCATAAGAGAGATGTTCAACTCCCTTGATCACCCTCGTAGCTCTCCCTTGGACTCTCTCCAGTCGGTCCCTGTCTCTCTGGAACTGGGGAGCCCAGAACTGCTCTGGGTTCCTGTCAGAGAACCTGCGGGGTCAGGGATGGAGCCGAGGTCCGAGCCGTCAACTTCACGGTGCTTTATTCTTCCCTCGGACAGCGTTAACTGATGGGATCTTACCTTGTGCTTCCCTTGCAGGCTCAAGCTTAAGCACAAATTGCATTTCGAACAGTGGAAAAACTCCTCCTTGGGGCCGATCC
>NW_009718743.1:29671-54527 GCF_000703405.1 Apaloderma vittatum | reverse complement strand
GATATTAAGGCTTGTTTGTTTTTTTTTGTAATGGAGGGGGTATTTTGTTGTTTTAAGAAACCTAGCGCATCGCGTTCGGATAGCGTTGCTTTAAAGCAAACTCTTCAATGTCAGACGGAAGTAATGGGCAAGCCCCTAAACTGCACTAATCCTCTTGAGAGAGCTAATGACATGCTGTGGATTATGGAGGAGCTCTGTGGGTGATGATCTGTAGCGTGAGACGCAGATACGCGTGTTGTTCCCTCCCTTCCTGATTTAGCTGCAATACCTTATACCGGCACTCTTAAAAAAAAATCAGAAAAAACCAACTTCCTCACTGTGTTACAGTGAAGTGACCCCTTTGTGTCTGAGACTGATTTTTTTTTTTTTCTTGTTGCACGGTTCTCACTCCTTAAAGGTATTTCTTGTCGTGACCCCCAAACCAAGTGCGTTATTGTGTATGGCCGCTGCTTTACGTAGCCTCTGTATATAATCTCTCTTACGACTTAGCTGAGTGGCTGACTTGCCTTTTGTTGTGGTCAACTTCTTAATTTGCTCTTAGGTGGTATTTCTTTATTCTGCACCTTTATGTGGCAGGATGTGCAACGGTATGTTGTTTTTTTTTCTTAAATCTTGGCATTTTTAAAGAAATATATGGAAAGCACAGTTTGAAGTTATTTCAAGTAATTAATGTGTGGTTGCCAGGAATGTTTCCCTCCACAGTATGGCTGTTTCTGTAGCTCCTGTTTTCCCCTTCATTCTCTCATGCCTCCTCCATTGAATTGATACAGTTGTAGGACAGCACGGTGAATTGGATCTAAATATAAATTTCACTCCTTTTTCTTTCTTTAAATACTCAGGCTCAGACCAGGTTCCTGGCCTATTTCAGCTCTATGAGCCCACTAAGGGTGGAATTTATTTATAGTGAAGTTTGTTTATGATAGTAATAGAGTGAATGTGGATATACCCACTTTTTTTTTTTTCTTTTTAAATAGAAATGTGAACTTGCTTTATTCACTGAACTGAGTAGGAGCTATGTAGCTATGTTAGCATGGTGCACAGTGGTAGGTAATTAGTATATCCTGCTTCTTGGCAGCTCTCATATGTGTGGGCTGGGGGCTATGATTACCACAACTGTGTGGTATATAGTTAGTTTGGTGCTCCCTTGGTAAGCCTGAAAAATACTGTGTAGAAATACACAAAGACTGTCTGTTCAGTTAGCTGAACTCACAGCTGCTAGCAGACCAGTTAACTTCTGGTTAAGGCTAGTTATTTCTGTGTGTGCTTTGGAAATAAATTACGGACACTTTCTGAGTTGAAAGTTTAGGGAAGGCCAAAAAGAAGTCAATATTGCATTCACTGGAATTTGGAAACTCTGTACAGGCAATCTGATAACCTCCTCTGCGGCTAGTATGCTAGAAGATAGCAGTATAAACTCATTTTCATGTAGAGGGAAATGTTGCTTACAATATGCAGCCTTCTTCCCTCTGTTTTATGCCTATCTGATACATTCCTTCATTATCTGAAACCAGTATTTTTGCTCAGTTTTTTTATCTGTTTTGGTGTTGCCCATCCTGCCATTTTGTATAGTCAGTGCTTGCCTACCTGCAGAGTCACCTGAATATTTTTTTTTGTGCAAGGATCCCACAGTGCATTAGTGTGCAAGTATAAATGAATGCATGTTAATTTAAAACTGGGAAAGTATTTATGTTACTTGCAGACTGAAGCGTTTAAAGGTAGCGGAAAAAGGCCAGACTGAGGTCTGAGATGAATATCCAGATGATTTCAGACTTTTTTTACATGCTGTCTGCCAAAGAGTAACATTGAGAGAAGTGCTCAAAGATACCATTTTCACATTGATATCCCATCTAAATACTGTCAGATTATGAAGATTTTTATATTTGCTGCAGTGTTCTGTTTCTTCATTCTTCAGGCTTCATGAATTCTCAGCACTTGATCCTGTTCTTCCAAGTTTCATTTCTTCTCTTGCCCTGTCCTTATTCTTCTTGCCAACATTGCAGAATTGACTGTTTGTCAAAGCTGTTCAGTATCCTTTGTGAAACACATTGCCCTTGCTGGCTACTTTAGCTGTCAGTAAATTCCTCAAAGCCATGACATAACATATATTTTTAATCTAAATCTATAAATAGATAATTAGAAAATGTGAACATTTTCCCATATGCGTTGCTACCTCATGTGGTATTCCAGTAGAATGATTATTCTCTTGTGACATTGTATACAGCATACTTGACAACTCAGATCTTGTCTCCTCCTGGACATCTTTACACTTTTATCTTCCCTTATAGAATATATTTCCAGATATCTCATAATTCTCCTTGTTGTCTTGTGGACTTTTCTAGTTGCTCACATCTGTCTTGAAGCGTGACATCAAAAAACAGGTGCCATACTCAGATTTAGGCCTTGCCAGAGCTGAGCTGACCAGAACAGAACAATTATTTTGGAGGTCTGTCAGGCAGTCTCATTTTTTACACAGCCTAGACTGCTCTTTTACAGTTTGTGGTCCATGGTCTTTCATGAGTTTTATGCCTTTTTCTGAAGAGTGATGTGAACATTTCTATTCGACCCAAAAAAGTAGAAATGGAAGCTTGGTAACTCGTTTTCTGAATATCACATCTGAAAGAGTTATTCCTACAGGCAAATGGGGAAATGAGCATCGAAGTGGGAAGAGAATGTATATAACCTTTTTTTTTCGTGTTATAATTACTTCATAGAATCATAGAACATTTACGTCTGGAAGAGAGGTTCAAGATCGAGTTTATCCTTTTCCTAGCCCTATCAACACTGCTAAACCATATCCCTCAACACAACATCTACCTGTGTCTTAAAGACCTTCAGGGTTGGTGTCTCAACCACCTCCCTGGGCAGCCTGTTCCAATGTTTGACAACCCTCTCAGTAAAGAAATTCTTCTTAGTATCCAACCTGAACCTCCCCTGGTGCAACTTAAGGACATTTCACCTTGTCCTATGACTCACCGCAATAACAGGCCAACCCCTGGCTCACTGCCACCTCCTTTCAGGTAGTTGTAGAGAGCAATAAGGTCTCCCCTCAGTCTCCTCTTAAGTTAAACAGCCCCAGATCCCTCAGCCTTTCCTTGTATGACACACGGCCCAAATCCTTTACCAGGTTGGCAGCCGCCTCTGTACCCTCTGTAGTGAGAGGCCCAAAACTGGAAACAGTGCTTGAGGTGGGGCCTCACCAAAGCTGAGTAGAGGGGCATGATCACCTCCCTGCTCCTGATGACAGCACCATTCCTGATCCAGGCCAGGATGCTGTTGGCCTTCTTGGCCACCTGGGCACACTGCTGACTCATGTTCAGCCGGCTGTCCATCAACACCTCCAGGTCCCTCTCTGCCTGGCAGCTCTCCAGCCACTCCTCCCCAAGCCTGTAGCGCTGCTGGGGGTTGTGGTCGAAGTGCAGGACCCAACACCTGACCTTGCTGAAACTCATGTGCTTGGCTTTGGCCCAGTGATCTAGCCTGTCCAGATCCCTCTGGAAAGCTTCTGCCATCAAGCAGATCGACACTTCCACCCAGCTTGGTTTCATCTGCAAACTTCCTAAGGGTGCACTCTATCCCTTGGTCCAGATCATTGATGAAGATGTTTAACAGGCCTGGGCCCAGTACTGAGCCTTGGTGGACGCTACTTTTGACTGGCCGCCAACTGGATTTAACTCTGTTGACCACAGCTCTTTGGACTCGGCCATCTAACCATTTTTTTTTTTACCCAGCAAAGTGTATGCCCATCCAAGCCAAAAGCAGTCAGTATCTCTAGGAGAATGCTGTAGGCAGCAGAGTCAAATGCCTTCCTAAAGTCAAAGTAGACATCTACGGCCTTTCTTTCATCCAACAAATGGGTCACCCTGTCATAGAAGCAGATCAGGTTTGTTAAACAGGACTTGCCCTTCACAAACCCATGATGACTGAGCCTGATCACCTGGTTGGGCTGCACGTGCTGCATAATGGAACTCAGGATGATCTGCTCCATCAGCTTCCCTGGCACTGAAGTCAAACTGACAGGCCTGTAATTTCATGGATCATCCTTCCAACCCTTCTTATAGATGGGTGTTATATTGGCTGACTTCCAGTCAACTGGGACCTTCATCCTACTCTTCCATAAATTTCACCTTAAAGAAAAAAAAGTCACAAAATCATAGAATCATAGAATGGCCTAGGCTGGAAGGGACCTTAGAGATCATTTTAATCCAGCCTCCCTGCCACCAGGGACGCCAAAGAAAAGCAATATCTCATTTCATGGAAGCAAGGGTAAATGACTGTTTAGTAGATTAGGGCCATCAGTTCCTAAAGTGTTTCTGATGTCTTACTCTGAGATCTTAGACACATAAGAATTAAACATGGTTTTGACTTTTTATGGGAAGTACTTTGCTTCTAGAACATCAGTGCATTGAAGTGCTCTAGACAGCAAACACCTCAAAGTCAAATGAATTTGAGCAGATTGTTTGCCTCTGCTCTTGTGAGGCGAGTGGTAACTGCTGACAGAAGCAGATGGGAGGGATTGCATGGTGAAGGGCACTCAGAGCAAACACTGTATATAGGGTAGCTCACTGCTTTCTTAATGCAGCATGATAGTTTCGTTTTTTAATGATTAGTCTGTTTTCTCTTGAGAACTCCTCTTTTTGGAAAGAATGTTTTCCAGACTGTCAATGGTGAAGTCGAGGCTGGGCAACAAGTTTTCTGTTGTAATCTGGCTGCTTCTACAGTCTATGGGTAGTCAATACCAGACTGGGAGTATGGGGAAAGGAAAAAAAGCACCAAACCCAGGATTTTCTCATTTTCCTTTCCATTAAGTTTCTATCTTCTTTACACTAGTCTTCCTTTTGGGGAAAAAAAAAAAAAAGTGACTGTAAACAGGGCACATGTTTCATGAGTTTAATTAGGCAAATGGTGCGGGATGTCATTGACTGCATTAGTTGCTCTCAAATTCAGAACATTTTATGGTGTTTCAGTTTGCCATGGGATATGCTTTTTTGATGGGTACTTCTAAGTTTTTGTTAGTGTTTTAGAGGACAGCTAAGAGCTCAGTTGGGTTAATATCTCTTAAAAAGAGGATGAAGGCAAGCTACAGATTCCTTGCCCATGTTAATAATCTTAAGGATCTGAAGGTTAAATCGTGTGTCTTAGAGGTGTCTGTCTTTTCCGTCTCTGTCAGCTGACCTTAGAGCTTATCTTTCTGCAAATCTTGTCACAGTAACTGGGAATATGCGTTGCGTACCAGAATAGAGTAGCAAGCCAGGGAGTATCAGCAGTCTTTAAGAGAGAGTAATACTCTCTCATATAGCGCAGCTGTCTTGGTCTGAAATAGATCCAAAACCTTCCGAACCTGCCAGCGTCTTCCAACTTACTATAGTCAGTCCTCTTCCATATTTTAGGTGCTTTAAAAAAAGCCCTCAAATAATACCACCTACAAGAAAAATAAGAGTGGAGGGAGATATGGTATTTTTTCGTCTTAACTTCAGTTCTTGCTCTGTAATTTAAATGTTTAGACATTTAAATGTGATAGACGCTAAAGTTCTATCAGAGTTGGTAAGAGTTGATCCTATGTTGAAAAGATGTGCAACATGAAAAGATTTCTCATGAAAAATGCCCATTGACCTTTGATTATTTTACATATTCTCTTACTCTCTAGTTGATGTGTATCATGGATAACTGCAGAGAGTAAGAAGTACAAAAGCTTTTTCTGTTGCTGCTAACTCTTTGCCTGAATATGCCTTTGTGCTGTTTTATGTTGCAGTCTGTTGTTGCTTCAGGAGGGCTGTGTGGTGAGAATTAATTGCAAGGAAGCTGAGATTCTGTTGTAAAAGTACTTGTAGCATGGTGAGGAGGGTGGTAAAGAAAGTACTGCTCTAAAAGCTGCTTTCACACATTTGTCCTTAAGCCTATGTCCGGTAGAAAGCTACAGTACCTCCAGCATTACAGATTGTCTGCCAGGTCTTCACTCCAAGAAAACTGTGGTGTAAATTGTGATAGAGGTGGAAATCAAAATCATTCGGGATAAAGTAAGAAAAGAGTGTGTGAAGTGATAGCAATGTTTAGGTATGTGTCTGTATATAATGGAGTTAGTGTCAAGATGTCACTGTGACCTATGTGGTAGTAATGTTTTTGTTTCCTGCTGAAGGAATAACCACAGAGACATACCTAGACCGTGTTGGAGATAGATACCATAGATTTTCCTTTTGTTTCAGACTTTTTTGTCTTGGATGGTGATGGATCATTCCCTGTTGTAGCACACAGCTACCTACAGATGAATTCCCTGATTGCTAGAGTGTAATCCTGAAATCGTACAAAGGATGGCAATCCTAAAATGTATACCTCTCAGGGTTGAAATTATTTCGGCAGCGTTAAATAAACTCATCTAGCATAGAGCAGGCACAAAACTGAACTTGTGTCACGTGAGCTAGAGAAAAATAGCATTGCTTTTGTTTTTTGTGTATGTTTGTGATAAGATACCTACAAAGTTAAATGCTTCACACTTTAAGTGATATAGCTGTCTTAACAGTCATGTAAAACACTTTCTTAATTTGCTTTTAGTAAGAAAAAAAATGTGGTTTTGCCTCTTACTTTAAACTGCCTGTGAGCAGGGTAGGCCTTTAAGATGCATGCTGATATGAACCCTTATCTCAGAAATACACTGGGATGAAGAGACACACATGGTTGAGGACTTGATCTAATATAGCTGTGTACTGTTGCCTAAGGTTTTAAATTATCTATACAATAGTAATGTTTACAGCTCTCTGGAGATTTTTTTCAAGACATTTGGTGGGTATAAATAAGCCTATAACTAGCGCATCTACCTTCTCACTTAGAATAAGTGAGACATGAAGAAGCAGATCTATTTTCATGTGTGAGAACTATTTAGATACTTAAAATCCTCCTAAGAGTAGGTGGGTGAGGAGCTCATAATTACAATCTTCGAAATTTGAATGCATTTGCAGAAATGGTAGAGTGGGACTTTTGTACTAGGTTTTCCAGACAGGAGGACATAGTTCTGAGGCTAGTCTTCAGGATTTCTTAGTATCTATATGTTCAGCTGAAATAAAATGTAGAGAAACATCTTTTCTGAAAAGCTGCAGCTCTGTAGGAGGAGAGCCGAAGTCCAGCATGGCGAGCTGCCTTTGATAGTGTTTGGCAGATATAAGTTACTTTGAACTGAGCGTTAGTAAACTTGACAATGTATTGGTACTCTTGCACTAAGAGGAAGCTCCATATGATGAGGCTGCTCTGCTAGCAATAACAGCTTGTGTAAAATTGAGTTTACACAAAGGGATAAAAGAGTCCTAAGTCCTGAGGCATTAAGTACGAGCACTATCAAGTGCTCTGCAAATGAGAAGATCCTCAGGCTAGCACCCCGAGCAGTTGGATATCCTTTTACTGCAACAATGCATGTAATGGAGTAACTTTCCTCTTGTTGCATATTATGTCCTCTCCCCTCCTATGCCCAAAGCACAACTGTGACCTCAGATTGCCATGCTGAAACATTAATACATATCAATTACCTGGTTTCTGATATTGCTGTTTGGGTTACCTTGAGCTGGTAAACAGGGATCAGCAATGCTCTCCTGTACAAGGCATGAGAAGAATATACTTACCCTTATTTTAGAGGCAAAAATCTAAAATGCAGAATTTGGGGACTTAGGAAGAGGCCTGCGATGAGTTTGAGGTGATTAGTAATGTGAACAAGTCCTTCAAGTGTTTAGGTAAAGAAAGCTACCTTAAGTAGAATTGCTCGGATACCAGGCTGCAGATTTTCTCTTGTGTCCAATATGGTGAAGTAAATGCCTGTTATTAAGAACTTCAGTGAGGTAGGCTCTGTCTGTTCTGCTGCTGGGTTGGGAAATTATCTGTTCAGGCTTTGACTTGCTAGAAATACCAGTCTTGTTAGTAACCTGATAGTTCTTGAATTCTTAAATTCTTCTTGAAATGGGGTTTTAATAGTGGAGTGGTATTGGGTTTTAAGATGTATGACTGGTGAGAGACTTGTCCTGTTCCACCAAGGCAGTGGTGGGGTGAATACTTTGCCTTCCTGTACAAATATAACTAAGCTGATGAATTTATGCCATTCAAAGGTAAATTACAAGTATGTCAAGGGTTAAAGCTCAAGTTTTTCTGCTGAATAAATACTGTGATAGCCCTTGCCACAGGTTTCTTTACTGAGTGCCTCTGTGTTTCAAGTGGGAGCCAAGGATGAATGCAGTAATTTTGGGTTTTTATTAATGGGTATCACACTTTTGAATGAGATAAAGAAATTTTTTTTTGCTTTTCTGATCAAACAGCTCTGGAAGCACCCTTCAGGAGAAAAAAAAAGAGAAACAAATAACAAATTATGTGCAAGCTAAAAAACCTCTTCCAAAATAAAGCATGGATGAAAATAGCTGATTATAGAATGGCAACCTATATAGCCAAGAAAGATGAATTCCCTGTTACGTGGCAGAGAAGCTTGTGAATTAGATGCATTTTGCAGTGTTTTACTGTAACAATGTTAGATATCTCAATATATCCTTTTTAGTTTTATTCTCAGTTTCCAGAGACTAGTCCTTGTGTACTGAGTGACAACATTCCTTTGTGAGACCATACTGCTGTGCTAGTGGGACTGTATAATTAATTCCACCTGAACTATTAATGATCCCATTGTTTTTAATAGCCTTGCAATCCTGAGGAAAAGAGCTGTGGCTGAATGGAGCAGATGAACTACTGCACTAAACTGCTAATTTAATTTTCATTGTTACCTCAGGAAACTTTTCCTAGAATGTGATAATGCTGTAGCTATGGCTCAGTGGATGCTTTCATTGTAAAGCTGTTATTCAGGACATATAAGAAAAATGTCTTGAATGTCTTTCATGGTATATTTCAGGTTTTGTTCATGGTACATGACAGGGAAGGGCAGGAAGAATTGTGCCTGACATATTTTGTTCTGAGCTAGCTAACAGAATAGGTTGTTTGAAAAAAGTCGTGGGGAAATTTTAGCTCACTTGAGTCTTTTTAGTTTTGATAAGTAGATGGGCTAATGTAAACCTTCCGGATGTGTTTTAACCTGTTATCTGCTGTTCCTCCCCCTTCCCACTTCTTCAAGTACTGGTGATGTTAACATATTAACCACTGGAGGACTTGTTCCAAAGTTAAAAGATGCCATTGATTTCTTGGAGCGGCTCTGCAGCAGGCGGAGTGCTGTGTATTGAATTGGCTGTACATACTTTTAGAAAATGCAGATCTAAATTACAGGCTTATTATCTGAAACAGCAAGGTAAATTTGGGTGTGCCACTTATTGGCCATTGCAGAGCAGTGACAGACATTGACTTTCTTGAGGTTCACTGAGTTCTTGAGTTTGCTGAACCACAGGCTGGATATTGGTATTTTAACGTGGGCTCAGGGTTGCACTGAATTCTGCTGAGAGAGCATATATATGTTCGCATTAAATAGGTGTTAAGGTGGTTGCATGGCGTCTGGTCTTCTCAGAAATAAATCATGAATTAAAGAAGATCAGTAGTGATTTACAATGCTGTCACTCTATGCTGAGTATTACCTTCTCTTCTGGCACCTGTTTTTGTAGTCTCCTCTGGTTTGCTTCCCTCCGAACTTGGCATGCTTAGTTTTAAATCCTCATTAGAGGTGATAACTAGTGGCTGAAAACTGAAGCAACTGAAACTTTAAGGGCTGCATTCAGACAGCAGTGGTCCTACAATTAAAGTAGGAGAGCTACAGATAGGGTAGGGAAGTGAAAGGTGGAGGAGGAGAGCATTTCGGTTAAGGTATAATAATGTGCAATAATGGGAAACTTTCTCCATGGTATTTAATAACCTTTATGCTTCTGTGGATGTTACTATTAGCATTTTGTTAACAGGGCCATTAGAAATAAAATGAAGAAGTATGTTAAACATATGTAAAAACTTAAAGCCATGCCATCAGGCGCTTTAGGTGTAAGTTTGTTTGAGAGTGAGGAAATGCAGTACATCTGACTTCGGCATGTCAGTAACAACTTGAACAGCTGGGAGGTGCAAACTGTGCTGTTACAGCCCTGCATTACCTCACCTGCATGCTACCTAAGAGAACAGCTGTGCCAAGAACTATGGCATTGCAGTTTGTGCACAACAGGGGAATAGCCTGACAGCTGTATGTGCCCTGGTGACTCACAAGCAGGTAGAGACAGGTTTTATAGCTGTTAGGAGCTAAAGCACTTTGGTTCCAGATCTGCTTTCCCAATATGACGCTCATAAGTAGTGCTTCCTGGCATGGCAATTAAATTAAGAAGAAAGTAAATTGCAGAAACTGTAGATGATAGATATAGATATATTAAGTCATAGGTCTGTCACTGGAAAACAGAGAATTGCAATTAGCATGCTAAACATCTCTGAAGACCTAGGCTCTAATCCAGGACAATTTTTGAACACCTTTTTTTTTTTCCCCAGGTAAATGTGCTAGTGTCTTGCACATACTTATAGTTAGTGAAATCTTGTTTGCTTTCTGAATGTCTTTACAACAAACAAGAAACCCTGCTATTGTTATAAACAAATTACTCTAATGCTAGTGATCTATCCATAATTACATTAATGCCTTTCCTTTCTATTTGGGAGCTTTAATAGCTTGCGTTGCAGAAAAGTTACTTTGACACTAAAACCTGACGTTAAAACAGCTATGACCTGGTACACTGCTGGTTGCACAGGAGCTGGCTGTTCTTTAGGGCTTTTCAGAGGGACAGTAGGAGCCTTGCTGGCTTGGGCATTGGTCCCAGTGTCCTCAGATCAGACGAGTTTAGCCACCTCAAGTTCTTGGTTGGCTTTCCCAGGTTTTACTGTTACATGTTGAGCTTCGTGCAGCTGGTGATTCATGAACTACTTTTTCTGTCTAAGCTTATAGTGGACTGTGTCTACAAGAGCTGCAGTTGCAGCTTTTTGGTTATACTGTAAACAGAAAATAGTTTCAGTTGAAATTTCTGGCTGGGTGTGGTGTTTTCATTAGTTTTTAATCCCTCTGTCCTCATTGATTATTGTTGAGGTAATGTGCTTTCATGAGAAAATTAACAGGTGGTTGGTGTGTTAGTCCTTCTTGTTTAGATTTGAGTTTGGTAATCCGCCTCCCGGATGTCTTGCCTGTCTAAGGCTGTTGATTTCTGTCTGCCTTAATTTTTTTTTTAATAGGAACTTTCTTCCTACATGCAGTTACTCCTTGGCAACTTCTTCCCTATGTTTATGTGTAGTCACTTCTAAAGAGATATGCCTGTCTCCTAGGAGACAGAGCAATACCATTGCACATGATTTTAGTTCTTAAAGATGTTATACATACACAAACATGGAAAAAAAATGCATAGTCTTCCCTTTACTTTAGGGGTGTGGACAAGTAAAATGTCTTGTTCTGTTTTTGTCTCTAATGGTACTGCTAAGAAATACCTCATGCAATTTGGTGTTGATATCCGTGCAGTCTGTACTTGTTCAGATAGCATTGAAATAAAGTCACTTTAGATGTTTAAGGAAATCCGTGGGCAAAAACATTTCCATAACAATAGGTGTGTGTTTAAATATAAAGCTGGGTCCCAAGGTGTAAAGGACTCCACTGAAACCATGCAGTTTTTGTGCATATGTGTAGGAGATACTTGGTCTTCAGTATGTTAATGATACTTATGTACCAGAGACCTTCAGAAGAAGCTTCTTTAATTTTTTGAAGTTACAGAGTGTCTTTTGAGAGACATATGTAAAAATCTATAGCTGAATTAGGACTATTAATGACTCTTCCCTTCCTGCAAAGTTTTTATAAACACAAAACCCCACATTTTTTAAGGATTAAAAATTGGAAATTAACTTTGAAGGCTTTTTTCTTACAGACATAGCACTTAAAGTAATTCTGGTGACTGCATTCACAGGTCATCTGCTAGGTGTTGTACTATACAGTGCTAGTTGCTTCAACACGTCTCCTCTGTGTTCGGAGTTGTAGCACAGCACTACACAACTAACCACTAAAGCACTTGGAGAGCTTTTGTAATCAGACTTTATCAAAACTATCATTGTCTGTTTCACTATATTGTACTCATCATGCATTGCTCAAGTGTGCTTACCCGATGGCAACTATCCTTTTAAGTGTTTTTTATCCTTTTAAGTGGATGTGCAGATGTGAAATGTAAGCCCATGTAAAATGTCATGAGGAAAAATGGATATTAGACATAAATAACACAGCTGAGTCAAGCTTTCATTACTTGGCTCTTGGTTATGCATAGATGTAGCGCTCATGTTTTTGAGGCTTTGTTGAATCTACCTGAAGCTGTCAAAAGAAATCCAGTTCTGTTTTTCCTCTCTGCTTCCCTGGCCTGTGCTGAAGGGTGGCTTTGCAGAGTCTGGTCTCAATGGCTGCAGGACCAGTTTGCTAAGACTGTCTATAAACAAAAACAAAAGTCTCTCTCACCTTGCAAAAATGGTGAGCTGTCTGCTGTCCTTGGCTCTCTAAAGCTAGAATCCAGTTATGGGGCTCATGAACACCTGTGAAAATCCATTGTACTTGTTGTGGTTCAGTGACTGCATCTTTTCTCAGTGAAGTCCTTCTCAGATGTTCTTGCTTTGTTTCAGCCAATACAGCGGTACTGGGTGCTGGCAGCAGAGGAGCTGGAGGGGGGTGTCCAGTGCCAGCTGCAGCTGGCTCCCGTGGGCCCACCACAGCCAAGATGGTGCAAACAGGGGAAGGTGTGTGTAAGAAATGGCAAAATGCTGGGATACAGTGAGGAATGTGAAGAAAAGAATCTGAAACAGCCTTCAAACAGGAAGGTGGGACAAAGAGGAGGGAGAGAAGGTGCTCTAGGAACTGGAGAAGAGATTAATCTACAGGAGATCACACGGGAGTAGGTGTCCACTCTGCCACCTGTGGAGGAGACTACACTGGTGCAGATACACAATGTGTAGCCTGTGGAGAAGCCTGTGCTGGAGCAGGTGGATATTTACTGAAGGAAGCTGCGGTCCATGGAAGGCCCATGCCGGAGCAGTTTATCCCAAAGGACTGCAGCGTGTGGAAGGGTCTTATGCTGGAGCAGTTTGTGAAAAACTGTTCTCTATGGGAAGGACCCACATTGGGGCAGGGGAAAGTGCAAGGAGGAAGGAGTGGCAAAGAGATGCTATTATGGACTGACTCCAACCCTCATTCCCCATCTGCCTGCGCTCCTCAGAGGGGAAGAAGTAGAGGAGTTGGGGATGAAGCAGTAAAGTTGAACTTGGGAAAAGGGGGAAGGGGTGGTTTTAAGTAGACTTTGTTTTTCTCCAGCCAACTATTTTAACTGGCAATAAATTAAATTAGTTCTCCTCAAGCTGAGCCTGTTTTGACTGTGATGATAATTGTTAAGGGATCTCCCTGTCTTTATCTTGACTCATGAGCTTTTCCATCTTGTTTTCTCCCCATCCTGTTGACTGACTTGGTGGCTGACAGCTAGCCAAGGTTACCACAGTCCTTAATTTATGTATATAATGTATTTTAAAAATTTTCTTAAAGGAAATTATCTGAAAAATAGTTATTACATGTGTTTAGGTAGATGTAGCTCCATGCATTTTATCTGACAAAAGTTGGCAGCTGGAACTCTGCTCAGTTTGCAAGTGATTTTTTTTTTTTTCGCCTGAATGCAGCTCTGTAGGCTCATGCTGAGTTTACAGTTAAGTGCATTTAACACTTCAGACGTCACCTCTGCTAACTTATACTGGGCTACTGGCTTCTCAGCTATAATGTTACTTTTTCTCTAAACATGCATTGTGGTCTTGCCATGTAACAATGCCTGGAAATTAATTTAAACTCGTAATTTAAACTTATAGTAATATGTGCATACCATAGGAACAATAAAGCTGAAACAAGGTGGTGTCTTGTCTGCAGAACTTTTTGGAAATGGTCACTGATGTTGGTTTCCAGATGAACCCAGCTTTTCCATCTGCATATGGAGTGGGTCCATAAGTGATTATTTGCAACAAGCATGCAATCATGTTGCTGCTCCTTCGGGCAAGAGCTGTGTATTTTATGTATTTCCAATGTGTATTTTATGCAACAGTATTTTTAGAAAAATCACTTAAGTTACATGTAAAATGTTTTAATAACTTTTTTTCCCCCCTCTGTAGTCCCTGAATGTATATAAAGGAAGTTAATACCACTACTGAGCTCTGCAGACTAGGTTCAGGTATAGAGCTTTAACAGCTATCCTTGTAGTGCTACAGGGTATATATATCTGTCAGGTGTCATCTCTTAACCATTTTCAAATGACAAATTATCTTTTTAAGTGTAAACAGTAACCTTGATACTGATTTCATAACACAAAGAATTACTTTTGAACTGTGCACATATCCAGAGTGGACTCACTATGTGAAAAGTTAAGACTCTTTTTATTTAGGGAAAAGATAAGTCTTTGGGTAAAATGGAATACTTAATCCATTTTTTTCAATCTCTCATTTAGTTTATCTGACAGGATCTACTCTCCCAGTTACTTTTGCAGCCTCCTTGCTGCCTGTTTGTTCAGCTAAGTAGAGGTATAACTTCTTTTTGTACTATGAGGGTACAAGATTAGATTAGTAAATGGAGTCAGTTGAGAAGTCATTAAAAATTAGATCAGTATTTGCACTGTACCCTTTTATTTCAGCAAGTGTTTTTGTAAAAATATGTGGAATTTGTCAAAGGTGGATAAGTGTATCAAGAGTACATGGCAGGGGAACTTAACATTAATTAAAACTTTTTTCCCCACAGTGCTTTTAGCTTTATAGAGAAAGATTGCCAAGAAAAAACTTTTAATAAGATGAAAGTTGAGGATTTGTCTGTTGTGATGCTGGATTCAGAAGTCTTCTAAATTGCTAAGATTTTAAACCCTTTTTGTCATCTTAAATCAATCAGTCTCTTTAATGAATAGTTTTGTGTGAGTTCATGATTTGAGTTGCATAGAGGTTGGAGTCATACCGTTGTTTATACAAAAGACTGACAATTGTTGAACTAGCTGGATTCAGGTATTTTTTTCCCCTAACAGGGAAAGGCAAAAGAACCCTATCTCTCTTTTCATTGTTCTCTTGATTGTAAAATTGACTGTCTGCACAAGGGCAGGTTTGAAAGACTATTGCATTGGTAAGCTGAGAGATCCATAGTGCGAGGCCCGTGTTGAGGTTATCTGCAGTGGTGTGCAGCATGCTGGCCTGAGGTTGTCCAGTTTGATGGCTCGATTCCATGTTCACGTGGCATGATGGATGTATATGCAGTGCACCTAGGATTGTGATTTGCTGCCTTCATTTTGTTACTCTGTGTGCCTAGCTTCAGCCTCAAGTGCTTACTCAAATGGCTATTTTATCAGCTGTGTTGTGGCCCTGGTATAGGTTTAAGACTGTACATAACGGGTTTTGTAGTCTTGGCTTTTTTTCTCGCCTGCGTTTTTAGTTGATTTTCTCCAAACTGTTAGTTGCTACTTTTCTGTGGCTAGTGTTTCTTGTCTTAGTTCAGCTAATAATGTGTGTTGCTTTAGAAGAAACACGGAGAGGTCTTTTCTAAGCAATAAAATTCTTGCCACAGAGCTTCTGTTTCAGAGGTGTGTGTTCAGTTGGATGCTAAAATTGGATGTCTTCATTTAAAAGGTGCTGTACAGGTGAAGAAGTTTTAGCAGGTAAAGTAAGAGCCTGACTACTTGCAAACAGAGAGGAGAACAAAAGTTGGCTTATTTGCATTGGCTTAACAATGATTTCCACAGAACACTGCTGTAATATTAGTAGTGAAGTCTGTGTACATACCCATAAAGTAAGTCTTTGACCAGAAGAAACTCTGGAGCTAGCAGACGTTTGTTTTCGGAGAGATGTTTCAAGGTCTATGTGACTGTACGAGCAACCTGAAAAAAACAAAGCATGGGAGTCTGAAAAAGGTTGTAGGTTTTCCTTCTTTTTTTAGTAATTTTGTCTGCTAAAGAGCTTCCATACATGCAAGTTTCTTTAGAGTAGCATTATGCTTCTAGGGAGACCTTTTTCATTCTTTCCGAGTCTCACTGATTGGATCAAAAAGCTTTCTACTTCTGGTCTAGTAGTGGTTTTGCAGTGTGTAGACCACAGAGGAATGCACTGATTATATATATTTACTGTCATACAAGAGTATGATAGAATTTGAGTGTACATCAGTCAAGTTTTAGTACTTGGTAACAGCATATGTATTGAAATCTATTTTAATTTATTTAATTTTCTTTGAAAAAGCTTCTGAAGAAGGCTTGGTTGATACTAATATCTAAATGCAACATCCAAACTTTTTAGGGTGCCAGATGTAGTACTTGTCTTGTTACTGTAAGGACATAGTGTTACTGAGTATGAGAATGACATGGTAGACAGAGTGTGTTTGCTAAAAGTCCAGTGCATGCATGGTATTACGCTGAGCGCAAACAGTGACACTGGGCTGCTTGCAAGAACCTGCTGAAATAACCATTGCTACTGCTGCATATCAGTACTCTGATATTCCTGCTTTTTTTTAGGTTTCTATTATTTGACAATTATTTAGTATTGTCACTGGATTGCAGTTAGAAAGAGAAGAGGGAACAATCTATCCATTTTATGTGATCTAACTGCAGGAATTCCCAGAATTCTCTTGCAAGGATTGTTGGCTTGACGTCCTGGACACTATAACAAGAAAGTGAAAGTAGTTTGATTCATAATTTCCTCTGTTTAAGGTGAAGGAACCCAAAGGAGACACTTTGGGTCAGGTGCTGTCAAGCCAACATCTGAACTGTTGATTTTTCCAGAAATTCCTCTTTTGCACTGCAGAGAGAATACCTGTAGAAGGGGAAAGAAAAGGCATCTTATAGAATTTCTGAGTGTCCAGCTTGTTTACAAATTTAGTCTTCCCATTTGAGAAGGTATATTGATACTTGCTTGAATGACTTTGAGCTTTTGCTTTTTTTTCTTCATATTTATTCTCTGTCTGTCTGTATACATTAGTTGTCTTCTTCTTCAGTTGTTTTTATTCAGTATACTCAGATTAAGACTTGCCCAGTATGTATATCGTCTTACATTTAGGATGGTGGCATGTGTCTCCTTATGTGCATACTGAATGGTAGTGTATGGCTGTGTGTGGCACATGTGTTTCCGCGTTGCTGAACCTATCAAATGGTAAGTGTGCAAACGTCACAGCGGGGCCAGTCTGGTGTTTGTGCAAACTACTGCCATCTGTTCTGCACCTAGTGCTAAGCTCTTTTCATAAGCACTTAGTGATGTACCTAAGCAGGTGGAACAGATCATATGTGTTCATACACTTGACTGGCTAATGGAGCACTGATATTCCCGGAATAAAACTCTAATCCATCTGCTTCTGGTGAAATGTGCAAAGTTGCCACAGGCAAGCATTCTTAGAATGAATGAACATTTGAAGTTAAAAAGCCTTGGGACAGGTTGCTACCCTGTCATTACCTAGGAGAGAACCGAGCCAAAGGGCAGTGCTGTGTATTTCTCTCAATAATGAGGCCACTTTACCTAAGGCATTGTGGTTCAGATTGTCTACCCCTTGGTGAAATACTGATTGACAAGAAAATTGAAGATGGTCTTGTGTTTCCAGGGTGGACAGGTAACTAGATTCACAAAAGTGAAAGAAAAGAGTTAAATTAATCTCTCCTGTTTTTCCTGTTCTGAATGCTGCTTAGAAATTCAAGTTCAGGTTTTGGAGGGCTCATGAGTGCACGTGAAAATCCTGGAGCCTGGAAACATGATTAATATTGCATAGCATCCCACTTCTTCATTTTAAGATTTTGCAATTTGTATCCTGATACACAGAACCACTGTAGTGGAGCCTGTCCTGTACAGAGAAAGTTGTACAATGAACAGCATGTTTTTAATGTGTTGCTAGCATTTTCCCCGTTGGCAGTGGTGATGGCCCATGATGTCCAAGCTGTGACCAGTGATTATAGCCTAAGAGGTAGTATAAGGCTTTACTTGATACTCAGCTTTCCTGCATGTGTGTGTTGGAGAGGTGTGTGATAAACTTGCAGGAACCCAGGCCTCCTTCCCACTGACTTCCAGGGTTGCTTTCTAAATGAAGCAAGAAAATATATTACATATAGCCTCCAACTGATGTTATTCATCACGGTCTGCTACAGAAACCGGTGTAGATTTCTGCTTCTGTTTCAGATTTCTAGCTGATTAGAAGTGCCATGATCACATGAAACTTCATTCAGACTCAGTAACGTTTGAGTTGTGGGGATTTCTCATCTGGATGGGAGCATCTTGGCTGCATGCTTCACATCGGGTACAGAGAGGTTATGCAAGTTACAGGCATTAGGCTGGTATTAGATCAGTTAAGGAGAACCTGAGTTTTAAATGCTATAAGGCCTTTAAACTGGAAGAGTGTAAACATGCATGGATGTGGCTTCTTAAAAGACTGTCTCATGCCTCTATGAAACAATTTATACTGGCAAGATTTTAAAGCCGTAATTGCTTTTCTTTTATATTGGAGGAGAAGAGGGTCAAGAAAGTATGGTTAGAACCCAGTAATCTGGAATTTTCTAGAAAAATGTCAGCAAAATAACTTCTTTTGTATTTGTCTAGCTTAATTGGAATGCCATAGAAAATTGTATGGTTTTCTATTCTTAGCTTTCCATGTCTGTTTTGATGATATACTACATTAGATTACTATTAAATATTCTAAGCCATTGTACTTGTTGTCATATTGCATCTGCCTACGAGGAATTTGTTTGATCACTAAGTCACTGGGGGGAAGGGAGAAAGATACAGCTCTGTGTGCTTTTTTTTTTAAGAAGTAAATTATTCTGAAGCTGAAGTGTTTTGAGGTATGATTCTCATGGCAGGCTTCTTAAACATAGCAGTGACAGCATTAAAATATTCTTCTTTTAAAGCCCTAAGAGCAGGCATCAGCAAGACTTCAGTCTTGCACCTTTAATTATCTGTTTAAACCTTGAATTTCCACAAATGGAAGCAACTCAGCATTTTTTTTGCTTTTTTTCTATCCTTGCAATGTTATGCTGTTGCATATTACATTGCTATAAAGTTAAAACTTGATAAAAAGGTTGCTAGAAACTTCAGTTGAGGATAAGTTTCTTGGAAAAGAAGATGTATACACTGAGGAATAGCATGATCGCGAGTCTACCAAATATGTGGAATAGTCCTGCAGGCTGTATAACCAAATGAAAGTTGGCTGGATTGCCTCCATGATGGATTACACTGTATGAACAAAGGCAGGAGGTCTGGGAGTTTATGTTAACAGCAACTATTTAAACTATGTTTTTGAGATGTGCAAATTATGAGCTGCAACACTTGAAAATTGGCTTCTCTTGATCTGACAAGTTGAAGTTCATGCTTTGTTGGTCTCTCTGCAGCAGCACGTGACATCAGAAATGTCATGACCACTTTGCTAACACATTTATCTTGAGTTAGAAAAAAACATGGGTAATTCTAGTGGTGCAGCCAGACAAATGAGATCCACTTCTTCCTGATTGACATCAAAAGGTAAATCTGTTATCCTGTTTCTCTGCTTCTGTATAAACTCTTAAGGATTTGTTAGATATTATGGTGTTAGAATTAATGGTAAAGTATGTGTTTCTCACATGCCTGATATCTGATGTTAGGAAATGCTTGGTACATTCTTTTCTGTGTAAAATAAAGCCAAATCCACATATAGAAAGCTGTATGTATTCAAAGTTAGGTTAGGAGATTGTTTCCCTGTTTTTGCTCTTGCAAGTGGATATATATTGTGACTACTTTTTCCTTCTTTGGATGATGATTTGTTAATAGTAGTTTTTTGTATTTGTCATTCTAATGATGGAAGGCTGAAGAAGGAAGAGAAGACAATTAGAAAAATTACTGTTAAGAAAGAAACTCACTGAGACTTCAGTATGATAAGGCTGAGTGTCCAGGAACAGGCAGAAGAAACATCAGTGGTTTAGTTGTATAGGGACTTTTCATTTCTTTTTTTTTTAACCTGCACTATCCCACAGATGTCTCCATACTTCACTGGCTTGGTTGCTGCTCCAAAGCAATTGAATATTACACACTGTTCTGTAATCTGTTTACAAATGTACTGAAAGGTTAAGAGTTTAATTTTTAAGGCAAGCTACAGCTCTACCTTAATGAGCATAGATCTATTTTAAATTGAGACATTCTTTAAATTAGTGATTCTGCATATAGTAGGAAACTCTCGCTTTCTAATCTGTGAGTAGCTAAGAACAGGAGACTTTATGTAAAATTTTATCTTCTTGACCACTGTCTGGCAGAAAATCATTATAAGTTATTCCTGTGTATGAACTGATTGGGCACAAGAAGAAAATTTTTCACAGTCAGAACAATCAGCCATTGGAATAATTTCCCCAGGGAAGTGATGGATTCCCCAGCGCTGGACACTAAGATACAGTTGGACAGGATGCTGGCCCATCTTGTCAATACAGTGCTTCTGCAAGGTTGGACCAGATGATCCTTGAGGTCCCTTCCAGCCTGGTGTTCTGTGATTCTATGAAATATAATCACATTACAGAAATATAGGAAAATACTATGAATGCATACATATAATGCTGCAAGGATCGGAAGTCTTACAGAAAGAGATCAAGCATAATATTATCTAGGAAATCTATAATACAGCTTTTCACTTGCATAATTGTATGCTATAAATAAGCTAAAGGCTAGTCAAATCATCTGCTTGGGACTTTTCCTGTGGACCATGTAGGAGTTTGATTTGTGGGTTTGTTCTTTTCCTTTCAGATTTTGGAGAATCACATGTAAAAATGTCGTAGGAGACAACAAAATTTTTGCAGAAGCTTTTGGCCTGCACTGTCTGTGTGGCTGATCTGAAAATGAAATGAAAAATAAGCTCTCTGAGACCTCTCTGTTTTAGATTTATGTAGTCTAACTTGATTTGATTCTCCCCTTCCCCACAAGTGGATTTAAAACAGCAAATGTTTATCTTAAGTCTTCATAATTTGAGATGTATTGTCCCACATGCCTTGTGAGTTGTTATTGTAGTAAAAATCTACTGGCATTTGATTACAGCTCTAATAAAAGTTTTTGTCAGCTTCTCTTACTTCCACTTAAAAAACCTGATTTCTTACATCATGAGATGTTTCAGTATAAATTACTGGTTTTGCTGTAATTTTTATAGAGCTTGCAGTCTGATTTATATTGAATTTTACATTTAAGATGCTACTCTTGGAATAGTGTATCAATGTTGCTTTTTAGTTGCTTTTAGGATATTCTATTAACACACTTGCATGAGTTGTTAAAGTAATTAGGAGTATCTCAGTCTCTCAGCACAATACTCATGTGGTTCACACTGCTGCTTACATCAGTTATCATTTGCTGTACATATTCCTAACAAGACTGTCACAAGTGTTGTTTAACACCTGAAGCTGTTCCTTTAGTGTGCATCTCACTCTTGATCTTCATTTTGTTCTGTACCATCCCTCAAACTGGCCTGCAATTGGTGATCCAGATTGCTGTGATACTGTACTCTTTGCTCTGGGTGCTTGTTACTGACAGTGCATAACCATTCATCTCTTCCTTCCTTGTTTTCAATAAGGAGATGGGAAGAAATAAGAGAGACTTGTGGAGCTATTAGATGTGTCTGGTTTTCATCTGCTTGGTTGTGCTTGGGATTACGTCGATTGAATGGGATGTTCCTCTTCTCTCGTGGAAAGATGGTGCTTATTAGTGCATGTAATTTCTTGTCCTGGTGCTAAACCACAAATCACTTCATAAATGACTTTATGAGTCTGTCTTACTGTCTGTATGTATTGTTTTTCAAATGAATGCATACTGATATCAAAATACAGTATGGTGTTTTATATTTCTTCTAACATGTTGCAGTAATTTAAAAAAAGATAGTACTTGAAGAACTTTATCTTGGTTACAAATACTGAAAATAGTGTTTATATGCACTATGAGGTGCCTGAGGACTGGAAGAAAGCCAGTGTCACTCCAGTCTTCAAAAAGGGCAAGAAGGAGGACCCTGGCAACTCCAGACCAGTTAGCCTCACCTCCGTCCCTGGAGTGGTGATGGAGCAGCTCATTCTCATTCTGGAGGAAAAGAAGACTGTCAGGAGTAACCAACATGAATTTACCAAGGGGAAATCTTGCTTGACTAACCTCATATCCTTCTACGAAGGTGTGACCAAATGGGTGAATGAAAGGAGAGCAGTGGATACCATTACTTTGACTTCAGTAAGGCTTTTGATACACTCTCCCATAACATCCTCTTAGGTAAACTCAATAATTGTGGGATAGATGATTGGACTGTGAAGTGGATTGCAAACTGGCTCCGAACAGAGTTCAGAGGGTTGTGATCAGTGGCACAGAGTCAAGTTGGAGCCCTGTGGCCAGTGGTGTTCCCCAGGGGTCAGTACTGGGTCCAGTTTTAATCAGTATCTTCATCACTGACCTGAATGAGGGGAGTGTAGCTGCAGCAAGTCACTGATGATAGGAAATGAGGGAATGGCTGCCACACAAAAAGGCTCTGCTGCTATCCAGCGAGATCTAGACAGCCTAGAGACCTGGGCAAAAGTGAACCTCGTGAAGGTCAATAAGGACAAGTGTAGAGTCCTGCATCTGGGGAGGAATAACACCAGACACCAGTACAGATTAGGGATTGTCCTGCTGGAAAGCAGCCCCACGGAGAAAGACCTTGGAGTCCTAGTGGACAGTGAGTTGTCCATGGGACAGCAATGTGCCCTGTGGCCAAGAGGGCCAGTGGGATCCTGGGGTGCATTAAGAAAAGTGTCCAGCAGGTCTAAGGCAATTCTCCTTCCCCTCTACTCTGCCCTGGTGAGACCACACCTGGAATACTGTGTCCAGTTTTGGGCTCCCCAGTTCAAGAGAGACAGGGACCTACTGGAGAGAGTCCAACGGAGAGCTACGAGGATGATTAAGGTGCTTGAACATCTCTCCTGTGAAGAGAGACTGAGAGAACTGGGGCTGTTTAGCCTGGAAAGGAGATGGCTGAGAGGGGACCTTATCACTGTATATGAATATCTGAGGGATGAGTGTGAAGAGGAAGGGGCCAGTCTCTTTTTGGTGGCGCCCAGTAATAAGACAAGGAATAATGAGTATAATAAGCTAGAACATAGGAAGTTTCTCCATGAGGAGAAACTTCTTTATTGTGAGTGACAGAGCACTGGAACAGGCTGCCCAGAGAGGTTGTGGAGCCTTCGTCTCTGGAGACTTTCAAAACCTGCCTGGAAGCATTCTTCTGTGACCTAGGTAATCAACAGGCTGCCCAGAGAGGTTGTGGAGCCTTCGTCTCTGGAGACTTTCAAAACCTGCCTGGAAGCATTCTTCTGTGACCTAGGTAATCCTGGCAGAGGGTTGGACTAGATGATCTTTCAAGGTCCCTTCCAACCTCTAACATTCTGTAATTCCGTGATTAGATAAACTTTGTATACCACTGTCTACTCCAAGTCACTCTATCTTGTTTACGAATCACAAATTAGAAGAAAACTGTTCCTGTGCCTGAGGATAGTGTAGTTGTATTTTGGGAAAAATAATTACTACGGTGACAGGTCAGATGCCAAGTCTCATTTGCTGCATTGTGCTAAGAAGGTGTAGTTGTCACAAAGCTCTAACTTGCTCTGAGGTGATATTGCACACTTACTACTTCAGGAGCAAGCTGGAAATGTGCTTTTTGAGATGAAAGTGATCCCTCTTTCTTCGGCTGTCTTTGGTGCTAAGAGCTCCCTGCTCAAACCAGAAAGTAGCATGTTTACAGAGTAATACTTGATTATTGAATTGTCATAACACTAGACTTCTATTAGATCAACTGTCCTGCCATCTCACATTCAAAAAATACAGATGTATAGTCATTGGGATTAATGAAAGAATGAACACATGAGAAGACTGATTTTAATGGCAGGAGTCATTAGAGAATCACCTGATATTTTACGCTCTATTGCCTCCAACTGAGACATTTGGCAGTGTGGTTATGTGATTTAAAGATTCCTTACACACAAAATTTACACACACAAAAAAGGCCCATCCAACCTTGGAAATGTTGAAATACAAAGTTTTTGGTTGGCTGTCTTTGCTAGAAGATACTGTAAGCTTGTGGAGTTCCGATTATGAATGTTGATATTGAATCTTAAGCATCCTTAATAGAAGTAGGGCTGAAGTAATTATGGATTGAAGTAGGCTAAATGAGAAAGAAATAATACTAAATCTTGGCTATTGTTCGTGTAGAGCCTGTTGCAGTGGTGAAGCCTCCATGTTCTGGAGGCTTTTCCCAAACTGATCTGTTGAGAAATGCAACTGAGTTTTTTGCAGCAGCATACTCTTAATAATACTGTCATTAAATATTTTTTTTCAGATTCAGGAGAGACTCTCTTCTTCCAGAAAGCACCCAGTGTGCCTCTGTCCATGCAATAGCTGAGCACTGGGGCTGTTTCTGGTTGGTTGTGACAGGTCTGGTTCTGCTTTGCTTTGCTTGAATCAAACAAGAGACTGAGATCCTGGGTGTCCTGCTCAGTGGGAAGGGCCATTTCCTAGTGCTAGGAGCAGGAACTGCAGAAACTTCTGTGCGCACTTGTAGCTGAGGTTTGCCAAGCAGGGAAGGTCTTGACAAAATCTTTTATTCTCAAGCATTTTGTGCAAGCCTAGAAGGTCTTTAAATAGGAATTCAATCTTAGTATAGTTTTTCACATGTAAACTATCAAATTATTCAGTGACTGGAAGTTTGTAAAAAAAAATTGGACAGCCTGGGAGGGCTGAGGTCATAGTTTCTGAGATGGGTTTCTCTGCCACTAGAAGGAGAGTAGTGTTTGATCAAGCTACAAATGTGCCACATGGACATTTTCTGATAATGTGAACGTCAAAGAAATTCACCTTCTAAAGAACCAGTATAGTGTGCGGCTGTGATGATGTGGCACCAAGTCAGAACACAGAACGATGTGTCATTCAGCAG
>NW_009718743.1:0-29640 GCF_000703405.1 Apaloderma vittatum | reverse complement strand
AGGACTGAATACTATGAATCACCACTTTGTAACACTGCTGCTGTGCCTCTGTCATGCTGTTTCTGGATAGTAAACATTCAGAAGATGTACCCTTAAATCTCCAGTGAGTTACAGCTGAGATTCATGAACTAGTAGTTCTGTAGTTTTCCTCTGCTGAAACATGCCCTTGGATTAGTTTTGTGTTTTAAATAATCTTGTATGTGTATGGGAGGTGCCAGGTTCTCGTGCTGCTCCTTGGGCCATGTACAAAGGCATGTCTCATGGTTCTTGCACAGCTGAATCATGCAATCATCTTAAAAGCTCAGATATGAACAGGTGGAATTATTTCACCTCGGGAGTAATCATTTTTTCTGATAATAATTACAGTTCAGGGCTAAACATATTATCATGGCAATGTTTTAATCATGTACTGCAGCTATTACCGATGCATCTGTAATTTCTAGTAACACTGGAAATACTGAGTAACTTGGGAAAGACCAAGGCAACTTATGTTTTAACTTTTTTTTAAAAGCTGAATGAAATGTAGAATCTTGATATAAACTTAATCTAGCTAGGAGAAGATTTTTTTTTTTTAACTTTCAGGCATCTTTAGTTCTCTCTTATACAATTCAGTTTGCTTATCTGCCTTTTTAATCAAATGTTCTACTTTCAGCCTAAAGAGATGAGATCAAGGGATTGTACCAGAGTAGAGGTGTAACCTAGTGATAAAACCTCATCAACATTGTGAATGAAACTGAATTTATGGACCCACTTAGTAGTGTATCTGTTATCTTGTCTCTAGTTCTTAATAATTTAGATTAAGACATTCATGGATAGAACAAGTTGTTCACTTCATATAACTCGTGGTGGGGGGCGGGAAGTCTTCTACTTAATTCCGTGAATGAAGCTAAGGCTGCAGAGGGGAGTAACTTGCAATTATTGTTCCTGCCATCATGATGTTTCTTATGCTGTCACTGCCTTGGTTTAGGCAAATTAAATTTGTGTCAGGAGACCCAAATATTTGGTTCAGTTATGTCTATCTCTTGCTTCTATGAAAAATCCATGTAGAAACAAATCTGATGAAGCTGGTCAGAAAATTTGTCTCAGGACATCCATTTGGTCATCCATCCATTGCCACAGACAAACCTGCATAAGCAGTCTCCAGTTAGCTTCCCTTGCCCATCATCAAGATTGGAGCAGACTAAATTTTGTGACATAGGTTTTCGTATTTTTAATGAAGTAGGTTGTATACAAAATCTAAATCTTATTTGTAGAGATGTTTCATGTGAAGTTTGTCAAGGAAGTATTAAAAACTGCCTTTGTAGACTTTATGCTGGTATTCAGAGCATTTTCAGGGTGGTTGGATGTCTCATCTATAGGACCTAATTAAAAAAGCCAAGTCTGTTATGACCTGATGTTATTCTTCTCTTCACCACAATGTGCCAAAGAAGTTGCGTTCGTAAGGTATTGCTTTCAGTTCTTTCTTCCTATATGCAGTGCTTGCCTAGTGCAGGAGAGATGGGGAATGGAAGAAAGAATAGGTACTTTGTTTCAATGTGATGCCCTCCTATTATACTTAAGGTGGAATAAGACCAAAGATAGTATTTCACATTATCAATGCAAATTATTTTCTAGCATTAAAGAGAAAATAAGCCCTGCAAATGTTTGGGTTTTCCTTTTTAAATTAATTCTGTCTTACTGCTAATGAAATGAAAAAGATTTTGATTCAATCTCATGGATAGACTTGTTAAAGAAGGCGTGAAGAATTAAATCTGTAGTAAGTTCTTTTAATCTACTTATTGCTTAATGATTCTTTAAACAGATACTTACGATTAAGCATTTCCTTGGAACTGGAGAAATCCTGCTTTGATTCTTAAGTTACTAATGTAAATTTTACTGAAGCTGTCATTCAGATTAGCTTTGGAAGCTCAACTACACCTAGAAGTTCTGGTCAAACTGTTTTGCTGTCTTTATCTGTAGTGATAAAATATAGTTGCTATAGCAATAAAGATGATTTCTTAATACTGTGAATGTGTAAAAAGGCAAGCAGCGAAGTTTCTTGTATGTGCAGTGACACAGAAAGGAGAGTCTGTTTTGAATACCACAAATGAACATGTGTATGACTGTGCAAAACACTCCATGGTCTTTTGTGAACATGTAGGTGAGAAAGGGCCATGTTTGAATGAAATACATCTATGTTAAGGAACCATGAGAATGTTGCTGCTCATTAGGAGGTTGGCCTGGGCTGACCCTGTTAGCTTTGGTGCCTGTAGCTTCAGGGAGGTAAAACTGAGATTCAGTGGCTCGTTTGACTTGAATATTAGTATAGAACATGAGAATGTTGGAGGTGCTTTGACATTACCTTCCCAGCAACACATTCTCTTGCTATTTTAGTTTGTTTGTTTGGGAAGGGTACGTAGTTGAAGAGGAGCAGCACATGTCCAACATCTAATTTGGGAAATGGAAAGTGTTTCTATAAGATTACTTTTGTCAGTGGGTAATTTGTAAGGTGAAGCCATTTGTTCTGAATGAGGCTTCTAATGCTTTTTAGGATTTCTGTGAATTTGAGTTACTCTGTGTTAAATACTTCAGACTTCAAGTCTATGACTCCAATTAATTTTATATTCTTTTTAAATAGCAGTTTTGCAATAGCAGTCTTGTTACAGTTGAATATGGTGTGTTCTTAGGGTTTATCCGTACCTTTAGTTATGTCTGATATTCCAGGGCTGTGTCGGTTGCATGCTCTGCTTTGAGTGGGGTCTCACCTGTCACCTGTCTTTATTCTTGAGATGAAATTCTGCATTTATAAACCATGGAGCTAGTACTGACAGGTCATTAAATTTCACACAAGCAGAACTGAGGAAGTGGCCTGCCGGTGTGCATCTCCTCATATAAAGAAGGTGAACAGCCTTGTAGGTGTTACTTGGGATGGTTCCCTTGAGTGGTGGGCAAAGAAGATGTTGATGAGTGAAAGGGGCTTTTTTGGTGGTGCTGGGGGAGGCAGGAGAAGGGAAGAGACCAAAGCTGCAAAGGAAAGACGTTGAACTTGTATCCTAATGGAAAAGGACAGAAAGATGATGAGAGAGAATTCAAGGCTCTTGAGGTCTAAATGCTGAAGAAAACATTTGTACTGAGAGAGAGAAGCAGAGGCATGCAGAAAGGATATCTGTATATTCCCTATGCTGTCTAAATGGGAGAGAAGTGAGAACGTGCAGAAGAATTTTAAGCATATGCTTCAGTATCTCTTTAGTTTGAGTAGATGGTAAATGAGAACTCTTCTTCCAAACTGCAAATATACCAACCAATAGCATGATTCATGCCCCAGTTGATATAGTGCCATGCTGATTTGTTATACATGGTTTAGTTACTGTAAGAAATTTTCAGAAGGTTTGGAAATCCTTTACAAAAGGCTTGATGATAGTTTATTTTGTGTAGTTAAGGCACTGCTGTGGGCAACAGGCATATTTTAATGTTGAGAGCTGTTGAAGTGATGTAATAAAAAAGTCAGTGTTTTGCGGGACAGTGTTTGACACTGTCCCACATGACATCTTGGTTTCTAAACTGGAAGGATATGGATTTAACGTATGGACCACTTGATGGATAAGGAATTGGCTGGATGGTGGCACTTAAAGAGTTGCGATCAATGGCTCAATGTCCAAGTGGAGACCAGTGACAAGTCATGTCCCCCAGGGATCAGTACTGGAATCGGTACTATTTAACGTCTTTGTCAGAGACATGGACAGTGGTATCGAGTGCACCCTCAGCAAGTTTGCTGACGACACCAAGCTGTGTGGTTGACATGCTGGAGGGAAGGGATGCCATCCAGAGGGACCTTGACAGGCTTGAGACGTGGGTCTAGGACAAATTCTTGAAGTTCAACAAGGACAAATGTAAGGTCCTGCTCCTGGATTGGGACAATCCCAGAACAGATACAGACTGGGTGGAGACCAGATTGGGCACAACTCTGAGAAGGAGGACTTGGGTGTGTCAGTTGATGGGAGGCTCTACATGAGCTGGCAGGTGTGCACATGCAGCCTAAAAAGTGAACCATGTCCTGAACTGCATCAAAAGGAGAGTGTCCAGCAGGTCAAGGGAGGTAATTCTCCCCCTCTGCTCTGGTGAGGCCCCACCTGCAGTACTGTGTCCAGTTCTGGAGCCCACAGTACAAGAAGGACACGAATCTGCTGGAGCGGGTCCATAGGAGGGCCACAAAGATGATTAGAGGGCTGGAGAACCTTTGCTGTGAGGACAAGCTGAGGGAGCTGGAGTTACTCAGTTTGGAGAAGAGAAGGCTCTGGAGTGACCTGATAGGGGCCTTCCAATACATGGAAGTGGCCCACAGGACAGCTGGAGAAGGGCTTTTTACAAGGGGCAATGGCCTGAAACTGCAAGAGGGTACATTTAGATTAGATATAAGGAAAAAATTCTTCATGAGAGTGGTGAAGCACTGGAACAGGTTGCCCAAGGAGGTTGTGGATGCCCCATCCCTGGAAGTGTTCAAGGCCAGGTGGCACGGGGCTTTGAGCAACTTGGTCTAGTGCGAGAGAGGTGTCCCTGCCCACAGCAGGGGGGACGGAACTAGGTGATCTTCAAGGTCCTTTCTAACCTTAACCATTCTATGATGCTAAGTTTTTGGAATTTTTTTGAGGTACCACTGTCTTCTCTTAGGATAGTTCTATGTAACAGTGATTTTTGGAGTATCTATCTTTAGTCTGAACTGTGTCTTTAAGCAACTTGCGTTTTATGGGCTCCTACATTGGATTAATTTCTTTCTTTAGAGCTTCTTATTCCAGCACTGGACATACTTCTACTACTACTGTTATTGACTAAATAGATTTCTAAACCCATCATGTTTTAATATAGCTTGCAAAAATTAGTTCAAGTTATAACTTCATATTCAATCAAGCAAAACTTTCTGTGATGCTTAATGGGGCATAATGGATGGTCATATGCCACAATACTGAGCAGTGCATACTGAACAGCAATTAAATGTAAACTTGTGAATTTTCAGCAGAGCTGAGTAACTTGAGGAAGTTTTGCGGGCAAATCATGCAGAACACAATTTCTGTAGGAAGATGAAATCACAGGGTGATTATTGTGCTCAGTGAGAATACTCATCTGGTTTTTACTTGGAAGGCACAATGCTTGTTAGATTACTGGAACTGGAAACAAATCATGCAGCATGTATTTAGGGCTTTCCCTAGTATCCCTCAAGGCTTACAAAATTAAGAAAAAAAAAGTACTTGAATGCCCAATATATATCCATACATGATGACATGATTTCAGAAAAACTTTGATTGTAATTTTGTAAGCAAGTAGTTCATGCTAGAAAATGATACACTGATTCATACATGTAGATAGATTTTTTTTTTTCACTTTAGAGTACATTTTGTACATAGTCTAAAGTATGGTTATGAGGTTTCCTGGAGTTTTGTAGCTAAAGTGAAAATTGCCAAGTACCTCTGTAAAGAGTGAAAATCCCCTATCTCTTCTAAATCTGGGATGTAACCGATGATAGAAATTTGTCTACATAAATTCCATTCTCAGTAAAATACTAGTGTTGATGACAACTGAATCCGGGGTCAGCTGGTGATGATATGGCTTAGATATGGCAGTTTGAAGAATACACCCTTAGAAGACATCCTTTTCCCCTGTTTGTTAGAATTCCAGGAATCTCACTGTGGATTTCTGAATGAAAAAAGTGGGAGTGGTGTCCTGTGGAGTAGCCATGCTTTCATTGTTTCCCCTCTCTTCCATATTAAAAAATATTCATTAGAGTGGCTTTTTACTGTCAAACATAATGTGACCTCTGCCTCTCTCAGATTGTAATCCAAAGATAATTGATATTCTCTTGTGCAGGAGGATGCATCTGATCTGGAAGTCAAATAATGCTTTTTATAAATATCATGGGAAAGGGATTTCAGTTCTGACCAGCAAGTGTCAGTTAGGTGTCTTGCATACAACTTTCTGAGAACAGTTCATGACTTTCTGAACTGTGTTATGTATTTAAAAACTTCCAATTTAGTCGTGACATAGGGTAGTAACAAAACGTACACGACAGAAATGATGGGCCCTTTCCGGAAACCAGCAGTACCTTCTCTGGGGCTGACACACAGGCATATTCTGCATATACTGTATTTCCTGTCTGACAGCTGAGGCTGTCTCCTGAGGTCTGCAGTATGGGATACTTTACTTTTATTTGCATGTTTGGCTGACAGTTACAACTACTGCTCTGTGGATGTTTTACTTTACAAATCTATACAAAATTTTCATGAAGAAGTTCAGTTCGGCAACTTTTTTAGTATCGTTGCAAATTAAAGCATGTGAAAATTATACCATCTGACCTGCTGTGTAACAGGAAAAAAACATGGGCTTTCTTGAATGATTTTCCTTTTGCGTAGCAGTGCATCTTTTTGAAAAACCCAAGTATTTACATTCTCCAACTTGATTATGTGAAGACCAAAATCCTGAAGGCTTGTATTGGATCAGTGCAAAGTAGTTTTTTTGTGATTCTTTTTTTCTAATTATTTGTTTAGAAAGGAAAATAGTAAAATAGTCTCAAACAGACCATTAAGTACAGGCTGGCAGTTTCTAGAAGGCAAATGTTATCCAAATTGTGGAAGAATGAGATTTTGGTTTCTTAATCAAATGAGTTGCTGTTTCTTTATTCACTAAAAAGTGCACAACCTTTATGTCAGTCCTGTCTGGTGGGACAGCAGTAACTGCTGAGATCCTGTGAATTCTGTCAAAGGTGAACTAAAAAAATAATTAGAAATTATGTGTCTAAGTATTCAACAATTTCCTGTTGCTTTAAGTAGATAACGAACATTTTCAGAGGAAGTAGGAGAGGAGGAGGAATCTCCTCACAGGATACTTGCTGTTCAAGATAGGAAGCAAATTTTAAAGTCTTGAACTTTACATTCCAATATTTTATCTAATTAAAAATGTTTTCACTTGATATGCAGGAAGACTGTGCTTCCCTTTCTCCCCCTAATCAGGAGAAGTCTTGTTAAGAAATATATGTGAGCATGGGTGATAATTTCTTCTATGCCCAGGATAGGTGTTAGTCAAGCATGATTTCATGCCGTGCGTTCTGCTCAGACACTGTCGGGTTGCTTCTGCCACTCTGCAGTTGATGTTTACTGGGGCTGCTAGCAGCTGCTTTGGCTGCCTGTGGTGCCCTGTGGCTGGAGCCCTGTGTTTGACTCTCTCTGGGAAACCAGGTTATTTTTTTGCATTAGATATTCCCTGCAATAGATTAATTGAGCAATCCCTGCTTGCTTTTTCTCTCCTACTAGTCTCTTTAGTACTGTTTTCCTGCATTATTTTTTTTTAAGAATAGCTAGGAAAAGGCATGTTTGTGCTCATGTTGTCACCAGATAGCAAGTGGTATATCTTCTTCTGTGATGTGGCGTGATATGCAGTGTTAACCACCTGAATTGCTGAGAAACTGTAGCAGAAGCAGCAGGTACCACAGATGGTGCTGCTGCTTGGGAAGGTGGATTGATGCTCCAAGGATGTGTGGCTGGTGAGGAAGTTTATACATATGCTTGGGTCTTTGGTTATTTTTTACCATATGTTTTGGATGTGCATTTCTTTGCCTGGGGTACCCTTTCCTTCCAAAGAACAAGGGAAATTCATACCTTTCTGACAATCAGGGAAAACATCGAGTGTTGGGGGTTTGGGATATGGATGTGGTCCTTTTGCTACTATCATCCTTTCTTGTATGTTCTTTATGGATTTGTGTGATGTCGCCTGAGGTGATCCTCACCCAGTGGAGCTGAGATGCCAGCACCTCTTACTCAGAAGTAACCAGATTAACTGGTGCTAGATGTACCTTGGTTATTTGGCATTTTAGAGCTCAGCTCTGCAATGAAAGTTAATGTATTTATGAAACAAGGGCTGGCAGCTGCCAAAGTAGGATGTCTTTTCATCAGCATTTTTTGGTGAATGATGAGTGGCATGAGATTTGGAATAAAACATAGAGCTTGCGTTGCTGACTGCATTTTACATGATTGTGCTGGTTACTGGGGTAATAATCTTGTTTAAGCACAGGAAGGCTGAAGGAACTGTTGGCATCCTAAGAACACAGCAGCCAAAATGTAGGAGAATAGTTGTCCCTTACTGTTCAAGGATGTACTGTATACTTCATGCTGTTGACATTAAGGGGTTGTGCTCATTATGTTGTGGCTTCTTGGAGTCTCTCTGACTCGGGTTGAAAGTAGTCCTGAAGAGAAGGATTTAGGAGTGTTGGTAGACGAGAAGCTCAACATGAGCCGGCAGTGTGCTCATGCAGCCCAGAAGGCCAACCGCATCCTAGGATGTATCAAAAGAAGCGTGGTCAGCAGATCAAGCGAGGTGATTCTCCCCCTATAATCTGCTCTTGTGAGACCCCACCTCAAATACTGCATCCTGTTCTGGTGCCCCCACCATAAGAGGGATGTGGATCTGTTGGGATGTGTTCAGAGAAGGGCCACAAGGATGATCCAGGGGCTGGAGCACCTCTGCTATGAGGACAGGCTGCAGGAGCTGGGATTGTTCAGTCTGGCAAAGAGAAGACTTTGGGGGTACCTAACAGCTGCCTTCCAATACCTGAAGGGAACCTACAGAAAGGCTGAGGAGGGACTTTTTACAAGTGTCCACTGATAGGACAAGGGGAAATGGGTTTAAGTTGAAGGAGAATAGATTTAGATTGGACCTTAGGAGGAAATTCTTCAGTACGAGGGCGGCAAGACTTTGGAATAAATTGCCCAGAGATGTTGTGGCTGCCCTCTCCCTGGAGGTGTTCAAGGCCAAGTTGGATGGAGCCTTGAGTGTCATGATCTAGTTGAGAGGCGTCCCTGCCCATGACAGGGAGGTTGGACTAGATGGTCGCTAAGATCCCTTCCATCCTAGGCCATTCTATGATTCTATGACTCGTTCTTGTCTGTTTGCTGGGTTAACAGGGAAACAGTTCTTAGCTGCAGTTACACACATGAGCAGAGGTACCTTTAAAAAGTTCTTTCCTACTCTTCAGCTTCTAAAGAAGTCATAGTACAAATTCTTGTGCCTGTAGCCCTTCTAAAAAGCTTTAACATTTCAGAGGAGGCAAGTCCCATAATACTGTCATCTTCAAGCTGATTTCTGTAGGCTCCTTGGAAGAAACCTTCCAGCAGAACTTCAGGTAGATGGTAATAAAAAAAGCAACATGGGGGAGAGATTCTACAGAGTGTCTTGAAAAACATGAGTTTATCTTCCAGCTACATTGGAAGCCTTTTCTCCTTTTATTTTATATCCTGTTCTCAGGGATTGCTAGTTAATAATTCACATGTACTACAGTTACCAATTAAAGAAAAATTGAATTTGAAACAGCAGTAGGTTCAATTAAATGTATTTGGGAATCAGTTATTTCTTCTATTGCTCAGGAAGGGAGTTTAATTATTTAAAAACTCCTGTCTTTATACATATTTCTTTTACATGAGCAAAAAGTACCAATGACTAATTACCATTAACATTTTCAGGCTCTAAAACTTGGAACTTAAAACCAGAACAAAAACAAGCTAATTCAAGAGAAAGTAAATGTTACTTACTTGGCTTGGGTATGTGCATGAAGCTGATAACAATGCTTAAGATAATGCAGTCAAGCGTTGTCAGAAATCAAATCGTCAGTTTGAATGTGTGGTGTAGAATAGCATACCAGATTGTGTGTACAGCAAAATTAAGTAATTAGACATAAATGGAGAGGTTTGGAATTCGCGCTCAGTCATGAAGAATCAAAAGTGAACCTGTTTATACTACAGTGCCTTGATTTCCAACCCAACTCCACTTCCTAGTGAGTGCTCCATGCCACTTACACAAAGTATATGTGAAGATGACAAGGTCCATCATTACATGTACACATTACTGGGGTGGGTTGGGTTTGCTTTTTTCTACCATTTTTTTTGTTGTTCTGTAATTGTCTGCATTAGTATGCTCTGTTAACCACGTCATGAATATTTGCGTGGGCTATAGAAAAAAGGTACTTGTTTCTAAATAGAAGTGTGCAGCGTTTTCTGGTTTTGTGAGAAGATAACTCTGATTAACATGCATTGCTGTTTCTAATGGACTTTTCATAAGACAGTTGTGCCTTTTTCCTGAAAAGCAAGACTAAGCAGGGAGTGAACAGCATTAAAAGAACTTTACCTCTTTGATTTTAAAAGGAGATGAGCTCCTCACCTGTCGTTACGTAATACAAGAAACCCACAAAATTTGACTATGTTAAAACAGCGCAAGAAGCGATCTAAGTTACATCAGACTGTACTGGTCCTTAGTGGATTGAGATGATTATTGTTAGCTTTTTCTCTTAAGTCTAGCTTTCCTACTAGTAGGGACCTTTGACTTCTTTTGTGAACACAGCTTGATGCCAGCCTTGTTTCTGGGTACTTTTCACAGCAAAAAGTGAGTCTCAAGTGTTGCTGGTTGTACACCAGTGCACACAGTATAGCTGTCCAACAGCAGAAGCTGGCTCATTAGTTATGGCTTCCTTTATATTTTCACAGAATCACAGAATCGTTATGGTTGGAAAGGACCTCCAGGGTCATCAAGTCCAACATTTTTACCAGCATTTCTCTAACCACTACACCGTATCCTCAAGTGCCACATCTATTCGTTCTTTAAACACCTCCAGGGATGGCTTCTCCACCACCTCCCTGGGCAGCCTGTTCCAGTGCCTAACTACCTGCTCAGTGAAGAATTTCTTCCTAATATCTAATCTAAACCTCCCCTACTTGCAGTTGAATGTTTGTTAATTGATTCCATAGGCTGGTGCAAGTAGCTTGATGACTCCTTCCTTTGCCCCCTCCCCCCCCCCCCCCCGAAAATCATAGCTTCAGGAGACTGAGAAAATTCACACATGTAATTTTGGATATTTGAATTTTGCTGCATTGGTGGATAAAAATGCCAAATAAAGTAATATTTGGACTTATATTCCTGACACATTTTTCATTAAAAAAATTTGGCTTTATGTGTTACAGGGTTGATGGGAGGTTGCAAGAGGGATCAGGATATAACACCAGAGATTTTGGTACAAAAACCAAAAGTAACTTTACCCTGTAATACAGGCAGAGGACTTGTACTTGAAATCAGTTTAGCTTTCCAGATGTTCTGAGGGCAAAATTTTTTACATTCTGATACCTGCATTTCCATGCAGTTTTCCATGTAATTAAATTGTATGTATATACATGAAGGTGAACTAGATTTTATTTAATGCAAGACTTACCCTTTCTCAGGTTATTGCAGGAGGAATGATTTTTCTCTGGAATGCTGCCTGTATGAAGCACTTAAGGGTATCTTGAAATGTGAAAACAAATTTGTAGGTGTGGTTTTCCCTGAAAATGAGGTGAATGTCATTCCTGTCTGAACATAAGACTTAGTACTCTTCATAAGACTCTTAGTACTCTGTTGCAAGTGTCTCTTCAACTCAGGTACCTAATGAATCATTTCTGTGTGCTAAATCAAGAGCAAAGTCAGTAGTTTGAAGCTGATGCGCTTTGTGTCCTTTCAACAACTGCAAAATGACAGCTGTATGTTCAAATCCCCATGGTAGCTGTCAGACTGTGTACTCAATTAAAAGCAAGTATCAGTCGAGTCACATATGTTGAGAGATCTCAAATCAACACTAACTTCAAGTTCTGATTTTGGCACAGTATGTTAACAGAGAACAGAAACTGCTCTTTTATGGTGACTGCAGCTCAAGAGACCAAGGAAATTGCATCTGATACATTTGCATCATTTGTTTGACATTTTAGTATTAAATTCAAGAAAAAGTGTAAATTCTGCTACTGGAGATGCAGATGAGCTAGTTACCTTCTCTGGTATATTACTCAAGTTACCTATTTTGTTTTTTTATCGTGTGCACACACTGAACTTTAGCATCACAGAACAGTTTGAGTTGGAAGGCACCTTAAAGATCATACAGTTCCATCCCCCCTGCCATGGGCAGGGACACCTCCCACTAGACCAGGTTGCTCAAAGCCCCATCCAGCCTGGCCTGGATTTTTTTAACTTTGAACAGTCTGAGTCTGTTAAGAAGTAAATTGCGCTGTAAAAGTGCATCTGACTTCGTACTATTTTTATCACAGTAGGTATTTTTTGTGTTGGCTGCAAACATGTCATGGTATCTTGTGTTAGTTAGGTCTTGCTTTCTGTTTTGGGTAACCTTGGTAACTCGTTTTTCTGGAGAAAGTAGTTATGTGTCTTCAAACAACTCAAATTAGCTGTCATTAAATATGATTGTTGGTGGATATCATTATGGAAAACTTAAATATTGCATGAGAGGAGAAAAGCGGATTTTTTTAACACAACCTGTGTTATCTTTGTACCAGCTTTACTTAATTTTTAGTGCATTGAGTAAAAGGGAGCTTGCAAAATGTTTTCCAAGTCCTAATGATTCAATGTGGACACACTCATGACTTAAAAAACATATTTTTCTCACCACTTATGTTCTGCATCTCAGTGCTGTAAAATAAACAGCGTACCTAAGGGTCTGGTTTACTAGCTAACGTCAGGAAATAACATTCCTTATTAGTCTGAGGCAGCTTGTTTACAAATAATTGATGTTTGAGTAAATAGTATGTAACCAAAGAGTTTAAAAAACCTTTAGTTGGAAGGTCATGGTAGCTTTTAGTGCTTACTTTGATCAAACTAGGGTGTTGGGTTTTTTAATACTGGCATGCTGACCTTTGCTTTGAGTGTTTCTTTATTCCTTGCCCCTCCAGCCCAGTGTCCCCTTCAAAAAAAAAACCCAAAAGAAAAAAGAAAACAAAAGGAAGAAAAGCTGAGGTTGTTGCACATATCACTTGGTTGACAGGACCCTGACATGATAGGTAAGTAACTTAAGATGTTGCCATAGCTCTTTTAAAAGACAGCGTGGTAAGAAGGTAATAATCAGCAGTTAGGAAGAAGGTGTGCTTTCAGTTTCTAACATGAAGCAAATAAAGACGTTTTTAGTGGTTATTTCGGATTTTTCATAGATATGTATTTAGAAGAACTAGTTGAAGCTCTGAAACTACCACTGTAAAAGTTGGAAATCGGAGGACTTGCCTAAGAAGGTGCTTCTCCATGGTTATCTCCTTTCAGCTAAGCTTCAAAGCACAGCATTCATTACATTGCGATTTCCTGGTCACCTGTAAACTTTTCAGGATTTATTTGAACTCAGCCCAAGTCCTTGTCCTGAGCCTTGTTTTCCTGGGAAATGGGGTCTGTGATGGTTCTGTGGACAGACAGGGGTCCCTCAATGCTCCCAAGAGCCCTGGGAAAGTAGGCAGGGATTGGGGAGTGGGGCATGAGGCTTTTAACTTGGTTTGCATTGGATTGCACACTGGAGAAATTACGCTTGGGAAAACAGTTCACAGCAGCTTCAAAAATTTTTCTGCTCAAGGGGTCATTTACATGCACAGTTGCTGTGCAGTCTGGAAAATGGGACAGTTGTAGTAAGAGCCAGTCTTGAGTGGAATCTTTGAGAGCTGCCTTTGAGCTGTGGTTCATCGTGGGAACGGGGGACTGAACTGGATGATCCGAGAGGTACCTTCTGGCCTGGCTTATCTTATTTCTTTGTCATTTTCTGTTTTCCTGCTTCTCCTCCTGCTCTGCTTTCTTCATGTTACGTCAGACATGCTGCCTTCACAGTTCCTTGACACAGCTGGGAAATGCAGGTTTTCTTATTAGTAGGAAGCGGGCAGAGCTGAGGCAAAAAAATAATCCATGCAAAAAGGTTTTGTTCATCCCCCTGCCTCCTTTTCCACTCCTAAAGGTGGAGCAGGAAACGGTGATACTTTCTAATAGATTTCATACAAGTAGAGCAGTCCTTGCAATACAAAAGAACACCTTATATCCCTATTTGTAATACCTCATCATCATTAAGAAAATGCAAATAAATTCCTTTTAAGTGATACAGCCATCATATGTAATAAGTTATACTGATATGAATATTAGTGTGCAATGGTAAACCAGTTAATTTTAAAAATAATGGTTATTCTTTTGAATGTTATTCTTTTGAAACTGTGGGAAGAAAATGAACTTTGTTCAAAAGATATTTGTAGTTGTCGTACATACTGACTTTAGAAAACTGAAACATTATAAATATATGTCAGGAAGACCTAATTATGGAGGTTTGACTGTCGCTTAAGAAAGTTGCATGTAACTGCAGTCTCGCTTGTTAGTTAGTGATGTAGATATTAGCAAATCAACCAGCGGTTAGTATAAAAGAATCAAACCATAGGAAAAGCAGTGCACTTTGTGCAAAACTGGACATGTCCATGGGCATGTAAGGTGATGTGCCCTGGCACTCCTGGGTTCAGTGAGTGTGCATGGACTTGTCATGTATTTGGGCTCAACTGTAAAGCAGGGTTGTGTTTCTGCTTACCTAATACAACTCATTGGGGTATCTGCTTTGGCACCACCTGTGTGTTTTTACTCAGTCTTACCCTCCTGCTTCTTTGTACCCATTCATCTGGATTCCCTGTGCTGCATCTAGGAGAGGTACCATGAGGGTGAATATTCCAGCTTTTACTGAAGAGCAGGCTCTCTTGATTCCTTCCCAGTTTGCTGCTCAGTTCTGTAGCCTGATCTGCAGAAAATGTAGTAATAGTTTAAAATGAGCTTTCTTCTCCCGGAAGATTATCTTAAAGCTATTTCGTTAGTAGCATTTATAGTCTCTGTTTTTTCTTGTAGATGCTAGCAAAGACAGATTCTGTTGCTGCTCTCTGAGAACTGAGAGGGGATGGGGAGCTGCATGGGTTTTTTTCTGGTTGTTTTTTTTTAAGTAACTGACTGCTGTCTAAACAATAAAGTTTCTTGTCATCCCTTCCTGTTGCGTTATGTGGCGTGTGACTTGTGACCCTGTGCTGGGAAAAAGTCTGTTGTGACTGAGGATTGTCAGTAGCATCTTTGGGAAGTGGGAGGACTGCTCTGACAGTTCTCCGGCCTGGACCCCTGTGTGTTGCTGTGCTGACTTTGGGGCCCCAGAAGTATTCCTGGAGTGCAGAGCCCTGGGAAAATGTATCACTGCATGCAGTGATCCTGTGGTCTTGTTCCGTATTTTCTGTCCTTGGGCAATGAGCGATCTAGACAACTGATAGCTGACAAATGGCTTCTCGTATGGTCCCTTTTGGTAGCATAAGGTAGAAAAATACATTCTGTCACTTGCTGCTCCTGGTGTCCATTCTGGCTTTGACTGTTTTTCAGTGAATTTCGGGATTTGCCAGGGTTCAGTCACTGTTTTGCATTTTGATACCTCACCAGTTAGCCCTGCACTGGCCCAGGTTTTGGTTGTCTTTTGATCAGGCAAGTTCCTTCTTCTGTTAGGTGGCACTTTGATTTCATGTGGCCCCTGTGTGAGTCAACACACTTTGCCTCTGTAAAGTTGTTTTAGTGCTTCACCAGCATGTTTCTTCTTAGGAGGCTCTGTTACTTGAGATGCAACTTCTCTGGAGAGAAAACTTAGTTTTATGAACTGTAAGCTTTTATTTAGGGAAAAGAAGGGCTTTATTTTGCGTAACAAAGAAGTGACCTGTTTGTAAGAAAATAGTGACGTCTGTTCCTTTCTATAGCATGTGTGTGAATGTCCAGATGATAAAGTGGAAATCTTGGATCATATTTGGCAAACTTTTGTGTGGACTGATTACTTGGGCAGAAATTGATGTTAAGTATAAACGTGCAAAGATGGCTTCATAATAACTTGTGGAGCTGTTTCTTGGTAGATGTTTGTAGTGGTTTCATAATCCCCTAGTTAACCCTTGGGTCACCAGTCCTGTCAGTGTTGCTATTGCAATTTTATGTTTCAGCATATGAATTGTTTTCATGTGCATATCTTCAAGAGTAGTAGTATGGTATTTGTGTGCTTTTTCCTTTGCATAGTTACCAATCCAAGCACATCTGTTCCGTTGGTGATAGTTTTCTCCCACTTAGTATATGGACACAAGATGAAACAGTTTGACACCAGAATTACAGACCTACCTACTTTAAAAAAAATTAAAAATCTCAAGTCATTTATTTTGTTTATTCTTCCAGTTTCCAAGCTTTTCCACAAAAAAAGAGTAAAATAAAAAGTAACTTCCTGTCCAGACTTGTGATCATCCAGTCAAGTTTTTATATTATTCTTCTTAGAGAAACATTTATAGCCAGAAAATATTTGTTAACTTTCAATCTCTGGCTTCCTCTGCTGTTTTGCTTTCTAGATACTGTGATTAAATCTTAAGTAGAAATAACTTGCCCCAAACCCAGTGAACAAAAAAATAAAGCAGCTTTATAAGTTTCCCTTCCGTATTTTGGCTCAGAGTCACAGTTTAGATCTTTCAAACTAAATATTCACAAATTCAGTGTATGTGATTAAAGATATTTCCCATTCAGGAAATCGAATTCCTAGCATATTGTCTGCAAAGTAGTAAATCTAACTCCAAGTTAACTGTTTAAAAAAAGCTGCACAATTATTAGCTTTAGGCACTTCCGCTGTATTTATGCTTACTGCCATTTAAAGACATGAAAGAATGCCAATATCAAGAGCTACCAATTTTATTCAAAGCAAACAGTTCAGTCTTCGTTTCCTGTCATCGTTAGTTAGTCTTGATTTGTTTGAGGGGGGCAAAATGGTCTTTATTAATTTAGTCAGTGCTCAGGGTCATGCTTGTCAGCTGAATAAACATGAAAATATATTTTATCTCCTAGTGACTTTTCTTGGAATTTGAGAGGGGATGCTGCCCTCCTCATTTCAGGGCAAAATAGGTCATCCCTCTTGAAGTATCCTTTTCTTTCCCACAACTCTCATATAACTAACAAGTCATGTACCTGAAAATCAAATTAAGCACTGGATTTCCTCTTTAGTTGTGCGACAAGATTAAGTCTCCAAAATTAATATAAGCTCTACCTTCTGAATTTGTCTTGTAATCGGGTACCACTGTTGCAGTTAATGAAAAGTTAAAATACTTCAAAGTGATAAATTCCTGTGGCTTTTTAAATCTGATCTCGCTTGCAGAAGTAAGTAAACCGAGAGATCAAAGAGAACTGTCGTACATTGATCTTTCGTTCTGAGGCACTGCTTTTATAAATCCATAATGTTATAGAATGGCAAATGCAAAGCAAAATGTATCCCCTAGATGCACATTAGCTTCAATTGTGCTAGTAACAGCGATTCGAAACCTGCTCTCTCTCTGATTCATTGTCTTACATGATCTGCAAAGGTGTGATTTATTTTTTTGTTGTTAAATTTTTTTGTCTTAACCCATTCTTGCTCAGTATATGTAGATATGTATTTGAGGTGTACACATACACAATTGGAAGTTTCCCTGCCCTCTCCCTTGTTAACAGAAGAATTTTTTAAAAAAAAAATTAGAAGGAAAACCAGAGAAGTCAAGTTTGAACCTTCATATGTTTTGTATACTTGATGAATACCCATTTTTACCCATGATGCATATATGAAGGAGTAGGTAATGAGTGACTAACTGTAACTGGTTTAATCTGCCAAGTACGGTCGTGCTTTGAAATAATGAATAACTTCACCATTTCCGTGATTAAAACTCATAACTGATGATGTAATAGTGAAGATATGCTGAAGGTGCTTGAACCTTATGCACAAATCTGGGCCATTTTTTGGAGGGCTTATGATATAAATTATTATTTTTCTTCAGTATGTATGCAAATTAGCTGCATCCAGGAGTTGTGTTGCTGCTTTGACTTTGATCTGAAAGAAGTAAATATCAATTAAAGTAGAAGAAAAATGGTTTATGAAACTCATGTGCTTATTATAATTCTTCTTTATGGTGTATCAACAAGGTGTAGTACAGATTCTTTTTGAAGACTTTGTAAAATAATAATTTCTGTGTCAATCTCACTTCAGTCTTTTGGTGTAAGACTTCAGAGTGTAATTTCTTGAGAAAAAAAAGTTATCTTTTTAATTCTGGTAGTGGTGTGGGATTTTTTTGTTTGCTTGAGGCTTCAGTATCAACGGGATTTCGAGTTTAAGATTATATATTTGCGAGTGTTTAGATCTGTACCAGAATCCTTTCACCTTGGGCATTTTGGGTTCTGTGCATTAGCTCTTAAAGCTTTGAAGCACTAAACTCGAGTATTGAATGCTGGCCAAAGAATTCCAGCTCTTTGCAGCGTGAAAGGAGAGAGGTTTCGAAGGATAGAACAAAATTCTTGTGTGCAAGTTACAGTCTGATCTTATTTCACTTTTCTCATTTTTTTGTCTGAAGTATTCCAGCCTCTTTTCTTGTAAGGAATATTTTTTTTTTTCCTCTTGATGCTCTATACCTGTGCAGATGCTTGCCCTGCCCAGTGGGGCTACATGCTTTGGTATGTGGGCTTTTAACACAAAAGCCTACACAAGTGGGAGTCACCATTGTAAACCATAAGCCACATTTATAATCCTGGCAGTGCAATCTAACCCCGTAACTCTTGCCGTGAGCTGAGGCACTTTCAGTGGACTTGTTGTCTAAGAACATTAGCAAAATGTCCTGTTGTACGTTTCCGAGATGTTTGCCTGTCTGATTTTTTGACCAAATCAGACTGAAGCCAAACAGGAATACAAGGAAACAACTTTGGTTATTCTGTCAGTGAAGATTCTAACAATAAATGGGTAGTGATGTTTTGAGATACTGTTTCTTTAATGGCCTGTTCTGAGAGCAGTCTCTGGGTACCATATTAAATCATATGCAAAGTGGACTTCTAAATACAAATTTCGGGAGCTCTGTGTCATCTGCACAGTGTGGGCTCTCCTTTCTAAGATTTTTGAGCAGGTGTTGATCTGAGCAGGAAAGAGCTTGCAATTGTTAGCAAAAGACAGCTTGCAGTTTCTCTGCTTTTCCTTTCAAACAAGCTGCTGTTAAAGGTATGATAGGAAATATTAGGGAATTCATTTTCAGAATGCAAAAGAGGGAGCCATAGAAGCCTTCCCCAGAAAGGTTTGATTCTGATGCATAAATCTAGTGTTTCAAGACTGTAAACAAGTGATTAAATAATTGCAAGGAAAAGTTGGATCTTGGTATTTACAGTTCATCTCATCAGGCTGAGAGAGTTGGGTTGTTCAGCCTGGAGGAGAGAAGGCTCCAGGGAGACCTTATTATGGCCTTCCAGTACCTGAAGGGGGCTACAGGAAAGCTGGGGAGGGGCTGTTTACAAGAGCATGTAGTGATAAGACAAGGAGGAGTGGCTTTAAAGTGGAAGAAGTTAGATTTAGAGTAGATGTTAGGAAGAAGCTCATTATTATGAGGATAATGAGACACTGGAACTGGTTGCCCAGGAAGTTGTGGATGCCTCATCCCTGGAAGAGTTTAAGGCCAGGCTGGATGGGGCTTTGAGCACACAGATCTAGTGGGAGATGTCCCTGCCCATGGCAGGGGAGGTTGGAACTAGGTGATCTTTACTGTTCCCTTTCTACCCAAATCATTCTATGATTCTGTGATTCTTTTGAGTTTTATTTAAGACTTTGGCAGTGAAGGGAAGAAGGGAATACCTTCAAGGTATGGGAAGGGAGTCTTGCTGAATTTTAGGGATCTTCTTTTCATATTCCCAAGGGTACTAAAACCCCCTAATTTCTTCTGGTAACATCCTTAAGTCTTACCTTTCCTTTACTGTGATATCTGACTTTTGCTGATGAAATCTTCTGGAGACTCTTGATGCGATTCCTGATGCTGAGGTAGGACTTGACAGCAAAACCGGTGTCCCTCTTCTCTCTGCACCACATGCCTTTTCTCTGGATGGGATGTGGACAGGTCCCATAAAGATCTGGTGGAACAGATCTGGTATTCCAGAGCCACAGGATGAGAATATGCCTCTTAATACTGTTTTTGGAAATCAGCTCGCAGTGTAGGTTTCTCCTGGAGTTAAATGTTGACTTGAAATGAGAGGAGGAAGTGAGTGGATGGGTTGAGCATTTTATCCTTTGTTTCTTTCATTCCTTCAAGTCTTTACATCTTGGAGGATGCAGCTGTCCAGTCAGTGTACTATCTGCACTTGTTTTTCCTGCTCTATTATCAGACAGTTCAAAGGGAAGGTGGAGTCTTTCTCCGATAACCTCAATCTTGGTACACTGTTAAGAGACTTGGTAAACCTGTACAGACTGAGTAACTAGTGAGACGTCACTTGTGTCCAATCTGCCATTTTTCATAACTGTTGTTTTATCTTGAGAAGCTGGAATACTTTCCTTCTCTGTAGTCAGATGACATTGTAAGACAAAACTAGAAGAGTATGCTGCTGCTTGAGCAGTCATCCTTAAGGGTTAGTCAGGCTGAGGATAAGAGTCCCGAGACTGGTCTCTGTTGACAGTTAAGCTCATGATTCAGCAAAGGTTATGATGCTGAGTTGAATGTAGACACTGATGATGAGGCACTTTGAGATTTTTTTTGTCAACATTTCATCTCAACAAGTGGTTGTTTTCTGTCTGCTGACTCGGAGGACTGTTTTCTCGGTATTTAGTGAAGATACATGTGGTCTGTTTGGTAGTTGGCAGAGACTGTAGCCCCCCTGTGGTTCATGTTGAGCTTATCTTTCAGCAGTCTGTTGTAGAACAGTTTTGGCTGGAAGAAACCTTCAAGATCGAGTCCATCCTTTTCCTAGCCCTGTCAACACCACTAAACCATGACCTTCAAGGCAACATCTACCTGTCTCTTAAACACCTCCAGCGATGGTGACTCAACCACCTCCCTGGGCAGCCTGTTCCAATGCCTGACAACCCTCTCAGTAAAGAAATTCTTCGTAATATCCAACCTGAACCTCCCCTGGTGAAACTTAAGGCCATTTGCTATTGTCCTATCACTCTCCACTAGGGAGAACAGCCCAACCCCCACCTCTATGCAACCTCCTTTCAGGTAGCTGTAGAGCGCAATGAGGTCTCCCCTCAATCTCCTCCAGTCTAAACAGTCCCAGATCCCTTGGCTGTTCCTTGTTGGAGGCAAGCTCCAAATCCTTTACCAGCTTGGTAGCCCACCTCTGTACCCTCTCCAGCACCTCAATGTCCTTCTTGTAGGGAGGGGCCCAAAACTGACACAGCACTCAAGGTGAGGCCTCATGAGAGCCGAGTACAGGGCCATGATCACCTCCTTGCTCCTGCTGGCAAAAGAACTTCAACTAAATGAGAAGAATGGAAAAGAAATCTGAGATCAGATTACTGTTTTGTGTTTTATTCTAGTAATAAATGGTTTACAGTCTGTGCATCAGGAACTGCATACCCTGAGGTCATTGTTCTGGAGATAAAACACGTGACAGAACCAGTTGTCTTTTGAGAACCGTAGAGACACTTGTATCTGCAATACAAACTAGAGAGTTATGAAGACTCACATGGTAAGGTGAAAGTGGAAAAAATGTAGTAAACCTTGAGGTTTGCATTGCTTCATTCCTGAGACTTCTTTGCCTAACACTGATCTCAGGCTGCCTCCTTTGTTGTACTTAGACTGCTTCTGGTAAATTAATTTAATTTCTGTGGTCACAGAAGAGCAACCTCCATGAAGGCACAGCAGGTGCTTTTGAAGACATGTGCCTAAGAGCCTGAATGCAGTAGAGGACCCTGACAGAAGTTTAGCTGCCTGAAAGGGAAGATAAATAGGTTTAAGTCCAGCAGACTGGTAGGGGTTCCTCCTTCATTGTTTCCTCCCTGCAGTTTCTCCCCTTTCTCCTTCCCATTTTGGGGAAGGTATGACTTAAGGGAACTGTGAATCGGGGCCTGAGCTAAGGTATTAGGAACTTCCAAAGGTTTCTATTTTTATGAAATGCTGTTGCAGAGAAAATACTTGTGTTAGTTTTGGCTTGCTGTTGAGTCAGGATTTCTGATGGTGCTGTATTTCTTAATGAGTGTTTGCAACTCCAGCATAGTAGTAGCCTGGAAGAGATTTATCTTCTTTCACAGTCTTCAGCAGTCACTCCTGGCAAGCTCATTGTTTCATGTTACTCTTGCGTGACCTCCTGGTATGCTGGCAATGCGAGACATGAAGCTGTAAGAAAGGCAGTTGTATTGACAACCTTTGTATATAGGGCATGAGCAAATGTGGTGTGGCACTGAGATCTTGCCTCATGCATAGCATTCTGCACCTTTGTATCTGCAAAAATAAGTGCAACAGTAGTATTACTGGGGAGAGGATGACTTTAGGAGTCCAGGCTGCCTGCCTAAATGTAAGGGACATTTTAGTGTGGCTACATTTCTTATAAATAGGCTAATTGCGCTAATTCCTATCTGATTTTATAAAATGAGAGCGTGCATGCAAACTGCATTTCCTTTGTTGGAAAACCTTGCCAAAGTTGCTCTGTTTATTGTCTTTAGACAGCATAGTGTGTGCTTGTTATAGGAGAGAATTCTGGATCCTATATTCCCTGGACAGTCAGGAGCTGTAAGCACTGTGGACGTGGTAGTCTTACAGAGTAGATCTGTAACTGAAGTCTGAATTCATTGGTTTATCGGACAGTTGAGCTTTATAAAAGAGCTCTTAAACTGTTGGGGTTGGTTCATTCCTGGAGAGGAATGTGTTGCAGAAACATTGTGCAGAGTGTACCCTGTGCTGAGTATCTTTGGTAGGATATGCTGCTGATTGAGTAGATACTAGTAGTCTTCAGGAAAACAGTTCTACAGCTAGACTCTGCCAAGTCTTTATAATATTGAAATCACATATTCAAAACATTATTGTTATTTTTCTGCCTTACAAAATACGGTCTTTCTTTCCCAAATGGGCCTTATCTTGGAAACCACTAATTGTCTAAGTAAGGAAACATCTAAGGCTTAGCCAAAGGAAGTGTAGTGAATTGCTGAAGTAGAAATAATTGTGGGGTTGTTTTGAGATTCAAAGTTCTTTGCTCTCCTGTCTGTAGGCTTCTTACTAAGGCTGGCCATAACCAATCATCTTCTGAAGCTGGTGTGCAAATAAGAACACAGTCATTAAGTAACCAATTTGTGTATCTCAGTTGCTCTGCTTTTCTTTAACAACTTTTGCTGTATCTATATTTGAAACTCCAAGAGGGGAGTGCATCTGTCTTGGTGAAACAAGCTATTCTGAAGAATCATTACAACTGCTGATTCTCTTTGTGGGGTGAAGGAGAGTACCCTAATGGCTATTTTTACTCTTGGAAGTTTGCTGGTAAAGTGTACAGTAATGCTGGGGTCCTTCTGGGGAAGTATGTTCTTGAACATCAAGTGTTGAAGGAAGAACCTTTAGAAGTATGTTTTACTGTGTTGGAAATGGAGCTTCTGAAAAACTAGAGAGAAATGCTGGGAGGGTCCTCTTGGTGGATTGTGCTGGGTGGTTGGGTGGGTTTTTTTGTGTGTTTTGTTGTTTTTATTGTTTATTGGTCCAATATCCAGATGATAAAACTAGAACTTGAATTTCCTCCTTGTAAAGGCTTGCCTCCTCTACTTTGTTCTGAGATGAAGTGAGCTTGAGTAATCTCTCGATCCAAGTGAAGAGTAGCTTTCTGGAGGGATTCACTGACTTCAGTGTTTCAGTTTTTCTGGAAGTTAAACCTGGGCTTTGGCTTAAGATGAATTTCTTTTTGTGAAATAGTTTTATTAAATAACTTTTACATTCAGTATTAAAAATGTCCAGCTAATAAAGCAGTGGAACATCGCTAAAAAACTAGGTTAACTCCCACAGTGATACGTAGTCACACAAATCATAAATTTCAAAGCTTTTAGCACTGCATGTTTTTCCTTGTGGACTCTCATTAGTACGGCTTAGCAGGATTGTTTTATTTGTAATTTAGGCTATGGTTTTCTGGATTACCATCTGCTATCTATCAGAATAAAAGAAGGCAACTAATATGCAGTGAAATTGCACTGGAAGTGATACAGATATATCCCAACAAGATGCTGTTTTTAGATATGGATGAAACTAACGAAGTATCTCTGTTTTCATGTTAAATGCTTCCAAATTCTTTCTTCCTATACTTGAGAAAGCCTAACAGATTATATTGTGTGGCTTAAGAGAGAAGTTGTCTTGGGCCTCCTTTGTATGTATGACATATATATTGGATACCAGCATACATGGAAAACGGTTGATTTCCAGACAACTTTGACTCTGAATCTCCGTATTTTATTAAACTTCTCATCCCTTACACTGGTTTGAGTACCGTCGAATAAAATAGCCGTTTTCAAATCTGTCCTGTTATGTCTTTTAGAGACTGCGGATTTCTATAAACTGACAAATTTCAAAACCATAGAAAGAGCAATATCTTTGCCTCCTAATAGCTTTAGGGTGGTGTGGTTTTTTTGAGCTTTTGAAGTGGTAAAAATGCTTCTGTATTTTGAAGCTACTAGTGTGGAATTACTCTAGTCCATAATCTACGCCTTGTAACTGGATGCAAATGAAGGGACTATGTGTGATTTAAAGTTTTTAACATTAACTTAGACAATATTCTTTGTTTTACAAAAGATGCGAGATCCTGTTATTTTTGCCTAAGGAGATATAACTATGAGAATGTAGCATGTGGTGTGTTGCTCTCTTGCAGCCAGGGCACAAAGCTGGTTTACAACCCTTATGCTGCCTTAAAGACATGAGGAATCCTAGTAGACCCTGATAATGGGGGAGTGTGTGTGGTGGTTGTCCTGCTTTTGACAGCACTCCTTTCACTGGTGGAAAGTGGAAAAATGTTGAAATAAGACTCAAACAGTGTGAAACATCACGTGCAGAATTGTACTTTATTTTTTGTTAAAGTGGGTTCGTTCAGCAAAACGTCATTAGAAAACTAATTTGGAAGTTACTGCCATGTTGTAGACGCTACAGTGGTTCTGTGCTAAGTTCTACACTCTAGACATTTTAATGAAACATGCATTAATTTACTTATACTCAGGAGATCCATGGTGATATCAAAGTAATCGACTGCTGCAACTTAGTATACGACTAATCCCTGTAACACAGTTCTAAATCATACCAAAGTTTTAAGGAAGTATGTATTAATCTCTGAGGTGATATGATCTATAAATAAAACACTAAAAGCCATACAAGTAAATCTTCTTCTGCTATTAATTTTAGGTTTCTATGTGAAAATGAACAAACAGAAGCAGCCCTAGCAGTTATTTTGATGCTTTTTGCATGCCTGTTTCATGCTGTTGTACATATACATGCTGATATCTATTCTTTCAGATACAATGTGTGTTACATTCTGCTACCATTTCCCTGCCTAGTGGGACTTAACATAGGATTATTTTTTAAAAAAATCTTTCCTTCTCCCACCCATCAGTGTCATTGTATTAAAAAACTATCAGTTTAATTAGGTTGTCTGGAGTGTATGGAGAGTTACTTGCTTAGGTTACACAAAGACTTAGTAGGGTGGAGTATTTAAAATTATCCCTTAACACCTTTCTGGTTACATTCTCACATGATCTGTATGATTTTTCCTAACTGTAACAGTCTTTGGGCTAAAAAAAAAATAAATCTTCCTTGAACCATATAGTGTTAATAAACACTTCTGGTTAATGCTAGACCTGGGTAAATTGTCCGAGACTGACAAATGGCAGCTGACAGAAGATGTGAAATGCCGTGGAGGTACTTAAAATTATGAACCTGGTTCTTGGTTATTGTCCTTAACTGCAAATCTCTGACAAATGCAAATTGGGTTGTGCTCTCTCCTTCCCCAGATGTACTTGGCCTTCTGATTTTTTTTTTTTCTTCCCCTGATTGTATTGGTGAGTCTAAAGGAGAAGCATCCCAGTGTCTGAATTGTGTGTTAGACGTCTGGGGTAAAACTATAAAGCTATCAAATGCCTTATTCTAGTTCACTTTAAAAACAGTTCAGGAAAAGGGTTTTTCATGGCAGCTATTGTTCAGTAACTGTGCGTGGTATCTTTCTCAGCGCTACACAGGAAGAAAGAGATCAAAAAGCCCTTGTCTGCAAGGTCTCTTGTGGCGAGGCTGCATTATTTAAAAACTTAGGAGTGTGTTAAAGGCAAACTCAGGGAAAACGTGCATTTTCTGGAACTATATGTGCTTCTTGTTGAGGTTAATTAAAACCTATGAAGAGATACACCTGGTAATTATTACTAATTTGTACTCAAGTACACACATACACATCACTGGTACATTGATCAAGTGTTTCTTTTCTAAATCAGACTGTAAATTAACAATGCAATCCCTTCACATAAATAATCTTGCTTTCATCTTGCATTGATTTATGGATCAACTTCAGCTCCATTACATGCTGAGAACCTTTTACTCCAAGCTCATTTCATCATGGGTTTTTCCCTTTTGTTTTGTACCTGTCTTGCATAAATGTGTTATGATTCCCTTTGATACATGATTCCTAATGAAAGAGATGCTTTATCTTAAACTTTAAATGGCAAAATGGATTATTTAATATTTTAATGGTCTAAATAAGGAATAATAAATTGGAAGTAATTTTATTGTATGTGTGTAAAGACTGACTCTCATTCTTAAAATTGAGGTACTTCTGAATTTTCTGTATCTGGAGTGCCTGGTTACACTTAACTATGCTTGGTAGTGCTTATTAGAAATCTGCATTACAAATGTGTTTTCTGTTTGCCAGAGGAATCAGTTAATGAGTAGAAATTCTGGAGGTCACTGAGTAGGTCCCTCAAATGCTGTGTAACAGTCTGAAAGCTTTTACTGTGCTTGGAGTGGCCGTAGATCAGGATGGCTTGTGGGGAGGTGGTCAGTGGAATGAGGAGTGTTTCACCTTGCATTTTTGTTTTTAATTTCACTGTAACTGAGAGAAAAGTGAGACCTAATTGAGAATGGATGGAGCAGATAGACTTGAATAAACAATTAGTTTTCTAAGGCCTCCAATGCGATAGAACAAATGAAATCTTTATAGGTAGTCTAGGAGCTCATTGATGAATGTGAATGGAAATAGATTTTATAAAGAACTAAACTGCTTTCACTTCATTAGTATTCATAGTGTAACAACTTCCTCCCCCCCTTTTCCAGAGATATATATTCTCCTCTGAATTATTTTTTTCATGAGGCGAATGATGATGGTGTCAACAACTGATGAAGATGAATTGGTCTCATTCTTATGGAGTGTTTTTTGGTTTAGTTTTTTTTGTAAGTGAAAGTGACTTTTGAAGGTTAGTATTTCTAATCTTCATCCTCCTGTTTTCATCCTCTTAAAAATCTGTGTATGAGCAGTAACATTGGAAGTGTTTGAAGTGAGGTGTACATGTGGGTGGCTACACAAACATGGAGTACAAATACATATTTCTGTGCATTTGTCATGGCTTTCTTATGCTTTAGAAAGGATCATTAAAAAAATAAAGGGTGAAAATTCTGCCTATGGTGTCTAGAAATATCAAAGTTCTTTTATATTTGCTATGTTGCTAATTTCTTCTTTCACTGAGAAATTAAATACTCAGTGTGGCTAGTTTGATATTTTTCTTTATAGCAGAGCATTGCTTATGCTACTGATAGCACTGCATGTGACAGTAAGAAAATGAATACAGCCATGGAATCCTAAAGAAGGAAACTTTGACAAAAAAAAAGAGACATTAAGCAAGGGAAAGTAAGAAAATAACACTTGGAGTTCTGTAATATTTTTTGTGTGATGCTCAGTATTGGTAACTTTTATTTAAGCTTTTTGACATTTAGCTTCTAGTGTTTCAACTGAAAACTTGGTTATCTTTGTTCTCTTCTACTTCTTAGAAGTAGATAAATCAGTGAAAACAGCCACCCTGAAGTGTGTGCTTTCTGTTAGGAAAATGTGATTGATTGATTTATTTTTTGCAGTGCATCAACGTGGGGTCCTTGCAGAGGTCACCCACCACTGCTGCTCAGTGTCTGTGGACCTTTTGGAAGAAGGGCTACTTGAAGTTCTTGTGCTGATGCCCACCCCGTAAGCCTGCAATGTCTTTTCATTCCTGAAATAATGTTGTTGTGTTTGGGTCTTCCTTCCCTTTTAACACTGCAAACATGCAGGTTTCCAGTTGTCTCTTCGTCCCAACAAAGGTGTTTCCCAGACCCTGGCAACTGCCAACCAGGGTTGGAAGTTGGGTTGTGTCCCTGGTTTCCTCCCTAACTGAAGTGGGGGTGTTTGAGCTGATTTCTGCCAGCTTTCTCTTGCTGACTTCCAGCTGCTCGCTGAGTTTTTTTGCGGGAGACAGATGTGGCAGTAGTCACCGACAGCAAATTTCGACATACGAAACACTTTTTCCTGCCAAGATGGCCAGCAGGACGGGGACGGGAAGGGAGTATCCTTCCTGCTGCATAGCGGTGGCACGCACTGCTGCACATCTGGGCAGTGAGGGAGGTGGTGGGGATTTTTTTTTTTTTCAATCTTCTTTTGTCAGATCCCTTTTAAAATTGTGAAAGTGAGGGTGAAACACGACTGTGCCTCCTCATTGCTCAGGCAGTGCTCAGAGTACTGTACCCTTACAGAAAAGGGGATTTTTTTTTTTTTTTTTTTTCCTAGGTGGTACACAAAGTAAGGCTGTGGGTGGCTTGGACAGTCCCCTCCAATGTTACTCTCTGTTACCATGATTTTTTGGATTAAATTATCAAATTTCTTTACAGAATCCACAATATTTAGACTGGTTGCTCCATGTTCTTTCTAATAGGGCTGACCTGTTGAAGCTGCAGCTTCACCCTGATGAGCAGCCTGCCTGTGATGCTTTGGATTTTCTTGCTTTTTGAAAGCTTTAGCAATTTTCTCTAGGTCAGAAATGAAGTGGTCATAGTGATTGAGGGGTGTTGAGGGGGTTTTTTATTGTTTTTGTTTTTTGTTTCCTTGTCTGGAATTTTGTAAGTCTTGTGTGTTCTTGAGAAGATCCCTGTATGGCTGTCATATTAGAAAGATAATCTTGCTGCTGCCAGCAATTAAAGTGCCCTATGTGGTCTCCCTTAACCACAAGTTGAGTGTATCTGTATATATTTATGTAGAACTATTTTCTGAGTTTTAGCTCTTGTTGCAGGGTCTTACAAGAGACCTGCAGAACCTGCAATTTGTTAATCTTTTTCTTAATGTTCATTAAAAACTAGGTGTGTAAATCCAAGGACGCTTAGGGCACGCTAAGTTGTTGGAAGCAGTGCCTTCTGTACTGATGCTGTTGCTTCCTTTGTTCCCTGGGAAGGGAGCAGTCTGTCTGTCCATCTGTGTGTATGGAGCCAGTACCAGGAGACCTTCAAGAACTGAAGGACTCAATCATATAATTAACAAAACTGTTTCATCTTAACCAGGGTAAAGTGGTAAGGTTCAGTATATATGCACATTATAAATAAGATTCAGTATATATCCACAGTATATATCCACATTAGCAGAATCATTGAAATACTTTGTTGCTACCTAGGATAAGATACGTGCTATAGAAAAACATGATGAACTTCGTTCACTGATTTTCTTTTTTTGTACACCATCATATATTCAGCATAATAAACTAGACAATTTTAAACTTTAGTTTTAAACATCGTGTGTGTATGTAGGATTTAAAATAAAGTGGTCAGAAGTGATGCTTTGTGAACATCAGAGCTTTGCAATGAGTTCTTCCTTACAGAATCACAGAATCACAGAATGTTGGGGATTGGAAGGGACCTCTGAAGATCATCTAGTCCAACCTTCATCCCAGCATACCTAACCACTACACCATAGCCTCAAGTGCTAGATCTACTTTTTTTTTAAACACCTCCAGGGCTGGTGACTCCACCACCTCCCTGGGCAGCCCGTTCCAGTGCCTCACCACTCGTTCAGTATATATTCCTCCGAATATCCAATCTAAACTTACCC
>NW_009718742.1:38445-38654 GCF_000703405.1 Apaloderma vittatum | reverse complement strand
GCAGTTTGACCTCTTCAACCATCATATTCAATATTTGAGCGCACAGCGTTCGCAGCTTGGGTGTGAGCCCCTCTAATTTGTGCTCCTCTTTGACGCTACATGCTAAATTTATCCCCTCTCAATTCCTTGCAAATGAGCCACCCTTCCATAAATTAGGAAGCCATCGCAAACGCCGGGCAGCAGGAGGCAGCAAACGCCTGCGGACCGGG